>NC_056743.1:1938206531-1938434032 GCF_019279795.1 Protopterus annectens | reverse complement strand
TTATTAGGAAAAGACACGATAAGCATAAGCCAACACTTACTTGTGGCTTTACCAGCAAGGGCAGTAGTACTGATATTACTGACAGATTGAGCAGCTTTCCACTGCCCATCAGTAGAGACATGCAAGCCATATACGAGAACATTTCCAGAAATTGGAACATTTTCCCCTGCCATGATGACCTTAAAGCTATTTTAGGGGATTTCCCCTCTTTTTCCTATAAAAGATCCACTCCTTTGAGGTCCAGTTTTGAAAATAAGGATTCTCCCTTTCCACTGGATGACACTCTCCCACAACCTGAACCTCCTGGTATGTTTACATGCAGTCACTGTGTTGTGTACCAGCACATTCTTTGTTGTACTCCTAGACTTTCTCTCATTGTACTACAGAGTTACTTTCAAACGACATTTTGACTGTCACACAGAGTGGGTAGTTTACGCTGCTATCTGCAAAAGTTGCTCTTTGTTCTACATTGGAAAAACTAGCAGGAGACTTTCCGATAGAACCTAGGAACATTTAGCAGCCATACGAAATAAGGAAAAAGGATAGCACCAACGCTGTCGGTAACCACTGTGGCAAATGCTCTAACTTCTCAGGATTTCTTATTTTTATCTTGGAAAAACTTGACTTGTTTTTTTGAAGACTGCAGTGCCTTGCTTGAGTTGAAAAATCGCAAGTGGCAACTTTTATTGGGTGCTGACTCCGCTCCGGGACTCGGTGAAAGCATCAGTATTGTGTGCTTTGCGATGGCTACGTTAATCTTTTGTACATGGATGTTGTCATTTTATTGCAGTCATGTGTCTTTTACATGTTTTTTAATAATTGAGAATTTCATTTAAACATCAACAGCTCCGTTTAACTGTATCTATTCTAGAACAGAATTTGGACAGATATTTTCCTTTGTAGAGATTGGCCTTGTCTCCTGCTGATAACTGCTGATAATCAATGAATAGTCAGTTCCATTTTTTGAATGTTTATATTAGAGTGATTTAATAGTGTACCATTTATTTTGCTACATCGTAATTTCTGAAGAAGTCCTAATGATCAGTAAAGGATGAAAGCACTTAAACATCAGTTCAGCCTACGAGTGTTTTATTGTTTCTCCATTTAACAACTAAAAGTTCTTTAGTCATAGTTTTATTTCTTTGTCGAGCCTTTAGTCGGTTATATATGTATATATATATATGTGTGTGTATATATATATATATATATATATATATATATATATATATATATATATATATAGATAGATATAATATGTCACCAGCATTAATCAATTAAATTAGGCAGTTACATAAATGCATTTCATCTATTAGAATTATTTAAAAAAAAAAACCAGAATAGATAAAACACACACATAAAAGCACATAAATTCATATGTAGTAGAGCGTAGTTACTAAAACCTAATTAATAAAAAGAAAAATCATGTTTCATTTTTAATACAGGTTTCACACTATTGTTAACATTTAAACCTGGTTCACAGTAAGCTCTAAAAACATTAATCCACTTGTATTTGTTAATGTGGTGATATTACCACCATGTTCATTTTTATATAACATCTGTAATACTTTGAACTTAAAGGAATGTCCATCCCCGCTGCCTGCAATAATGTTTGTATAATGCATTGGTCTCCCACTTCGAATTTAAGATATACGTGAACAGATGCATCCTTTTAATTTACAGTTAGTCTTACCATTATAAAAACTGTTACATTTTACACAATTAGCTAAGTTCACTGCATTTTCCGTGGCACATGTAGCTGTACTTTTGAATACAAATGTCTTCCACTAATAGAATAGAAAATTAGTATCAACATTTATATAACATGGTTTAGTTCCATATTTTCACCTATCTTTTAGTATTAAACATCATAAAATGTTTATAACACAATTTTTGTTGTGATTCTTTTCTCTTTTATAAACAAAATTAGGGGAGTGGCTTATAACTTTGGCAGTATCAGAACTTAAATGTAATACTGACCAATTATTCTTACTGATATTTTTTATTTGCCCACACCATGTATTATATTTCATCATATATCCTAGCATTATCATTTCTGTTGAATCTTACTGTCTCACCATTATCTGAAAAATAGGGTCTAGCAGGTGCATTATGTTCAGATTTAACAAATTCCTTAATATCTTCTAGTATAGTAGACTTGTACCCTCTTTTCAGAAAATCTTCGATCATATCACACATATTCTGAAACTTCTGTACTTTCGTATTTAATGTACTGGCACCCAACAGTTGACTTTTAACGATCCCTTTATATACATATTTTGAATGCATCATTTGAGAATGCAAATATTTTGTAGTTTGGACCTCTTTCTTATGAATACCATTATCACATATACCATCATTGTACTATATAGTAACATCCAAATTCTTCATATCAAAAGATAAAAAAAAGCAGTAGATTTCTGTAGATGTTCAACAAACTCATGTAGACACGCTTCTGTACCTGTCCATATAAGAAAGATATCTACAAAACAGCATTTTCATGGTGGTCGTAGCTCTTTTTTGCTTTTTATGTTTTTTGGACTTCGGGCCAATATTGGACCTTGTTGGCCTAAACCTTTGTGTAAGGAACACAAAGTGTTGGGTAGTCACAGTGCAAGCCATCCCTCTGTCTGTGAAGAGAGATTGAATTTGCTCTTTGGACCTTCAGGACACCTACCTATATATGAAGGTGGCAGAGATGTCTGGGAAAATCCTGTATGTTTAGGTGGGGGGGTTATCATTTCAGAGCTGCCATTTGATCACACCACAGTCCCTTCCCTTTCACCAAATGCATGACGGCGGTTGCAGCTCATGTGAAGCTGGCAGTAATAAGATTCTTCCCTTACATAGATGACTGTCATGGTTTACATTCTCAAAGGAGTCCTTGTTTCATGCAAGAGACTGTTTACTTCATCTAGGTTTGTCCTTTGGTTCTCTGTAAACAGTGCAAAGTCACAACTGGAAGTGTTACAGACACTGACATCCACAGACTGTCATCTGGGCACCAGGCTGAAAATGGCCAGTCTTCCTCCAGTAAGAATTCAGCCAGTCCAGTCTTCTGCTGTTAATACTACTGTGATGCAGACCTGCCACAAACACCTTCAGTGGTACTTTTAATTCTCCCAGTCACAGCACAAGGTGTCCTTTTTCGACTTCTCTTCCCATTGTTGCATTCATTACACGCGTCATCCCTAGGTTGTGGATATTGTTTGGGGCAGTGTGTCCAGAGGACTTGGACTCAGAAGGCCTGTTTGTAAGTATTCTGGAAATGAGGATGGTCCTTCTTGTGCTGCAGAACTTTCAGGACCGACTTCCACTTGATACGATGGGGGGAACTGGGTCCTTCCTCTTGTGTCAAGAAGAAGTGATCTGTTAGAATTGGTGATAATTTTATAGTACTTTCTGATAACAGGCCAGCTCGCTAGTGTGTAGAGTCAGCATAATGAGGGTCCACTTGTGAGATATTGGAAGAAATCTGCTACCAGTGCAGATGATTTTCCATTACTGGGAGAAGTCTTGTCATGACTTTTTTTAGATCCATGACCAATGCAAAGTACAGCAACTGTTTTCTGTTATCTCTCAACAAGGGTCAGACTTCCAGAAATGCTGTAGTCTGAGATGCCTCCTGAGCTCAGTTATGCATTTTCCCCTCTTCCTCTTAATGAGGTTTTTACACAAAACAGTACCCCACAAAGTCAAAGTTATTCTTGTAGCTTCTTTTTGGCAAAGACAAATTTAGTTTTTCTTCCTCTAGCCTCACCTTTTAAGGAAACTTTTCCTTCTAGAGCCTAATCCAGGTATCCTGTCTCACCCCCTCCTGCAAGCCTGACCTTGGATATTCAGTCTCTCTGGTAAACCTCCTTTTTTTTCTAATACCTGCAGCATGTATCTGTGTGAAAACTTGATGTGCATGTGTGTTTTTTAACATCTTTATTGAATTGTCAGTTAAGACATAAGCAAACATACATTTATATAAAACAGAGCAAACCATGTTAACATGTTCACAATTGCAAATATCATACACAATGTATATACTTCTGTACAATACAGTCAATCCAGCATTATCTGGATTGAGTCAGTTCTTGTTTCTTCCAAAACATTGTTCTGCTTGTATTGTTTTTTTTTTACTATATAATTTGCTCCTACCTTTTTGTAAAGATCCCACTTCATTTTTAATGCCAGTTAGAATATTACTTCAAATACAGTTGGTTTAGATTTTAATTTTCTAGTAATTACTTTTTAGTATCCACCAGAATTAAACTTAACAAGGCCTTATGTCTACGCAATTCAGGTCCTGTATGCCAGCTCAACAGAATTGTTTTCCTTGGTTACATTAATTTGCTCACCCAATATTTCTGACAGAGTACTCTGTAGGGAATTTTTGTAGTCTTCCAACTCATTACACTACCATTGCCGCTCTCTTTCCCATCCCACCTCCAACATTTGCCATCTACCTGGAGAAAAATCTGTTTAGGGTATAAAATACCTATGCAAACACTTCCGAGCAAAACTCCTAAATCTTCTAGACTCTGTTGCATATTTGGGAGCTATACATACGTGTTCCCATTGTTTCCTTGTCAATCGCTTATCCCTTCTCTGTCCTCAGTATTTTCTAACCTCCTCTGATTGATTCCTATAGTTATTGTGTAGTATTTTATATGCCGTGCTAATTATCCCTTTCTAACAGCAGCTTCTGTTATAGACTTAGCTAAAAATTCTACCAGAGCAGGTCTTTCTCTTAGGATTCCCTTATCCCTTTCTCTTTGCCTGTATTCCTGATAGAGAAAGCAATCATATCCTGCAGTCCAAACTTCTTGGCCTCATCCCACTCTATAACCTTTCCCTCTATAGTTATGTGCTCCCAATACCTTGATATTTTCTCTTTACCCTTAATTGCAGTCATCCCTATTGGCAGAATCTCCTTTCTCCATTTTTGTGTTGGCTTAGTTCTTAGAATATTTTCTGCTACTTTATGAATATAATATTCTGTGTGGTTATTGTTATTCTCCTTAAGGATCTGCATCCAAAATCACGGTCTCCTTATTTATTGAAAACCCACCTCTTCATCAGCATCCCTTTCCACTTTGAATTATATCCTATTAATTGCTTTTGTGTGTGTGTGTGTATGTATATATATATATATATATATATATATATATATATATATATATATATATATATAGATAGATAGATAGATATAATGTGTGTATATTGTGTGTGTTTGAACTTTATGTAGCTCTAAAGTATCCATTCAAATCCGGTAATTCCTAAAACCACCTTGTTCTGTTGGGAGGATCAACTTATCTCACTTAACCCTTGTCCTCTTTCCCTCCCAAATAAATTCCTTCTACTCTTTATTGTCCACAACTTTTCTGATTGATAAAAATATGCCTAACCTGTGTATAAAATTAAAAGGATTAAAATATTTTCAGTGTTTGTATCTTGCTATCCGTAAAAAAGAGCTTCCAGTTTCTTAATTTGTGCAAGCTTTTGTTTATTCTCTTCCCACATTCCCTTAGCTGCCATAACAGAATCATTTTTAACGCTTAATGCCCAAATACTTCATATTATCATCTCCCCATAAATATGGATATTGCTAAACCAGTTTGTGTGCATACATAGTTTACAGCTGTTACCTCTGTTTTGTTGTCATTAATTTTATATTGTGAAAAGACTTAAAAGTGTTTCAGAATATTCCAGAACACCAAGATGTCCTTTTCTGGTTTTATCAGGTACAAAATAATATCATCTGCATATAAAACCAACGTTTCCTGATTGCCATGCCATGACCCTGGTTCTAAATATAATGCGAATAACAAAGGGGGAAGGAGGACACCCCTGGCTGGTTCTTCTGTTTAGACACAACTTGTCAGAGAGGAATCCTCCCACCTTTAATTTCCACCTCCAGTCCTTTGTTTATCCTCCCAAGTAACCTTATTATTGTATCAGGGAATGCAAATGATATGCACATATTATATTAAACTAAGCTTATTATGTACTGCCTCTAGCTTCTTTGTCAGCAAATTTAGTTGTTTTTTTTTTCCTTTTTAGATTATTTTCTTCCTAAAGCAAATGTTTCCCTGTAAAGCTGTATGTCCTGCAGTGAAATGAAGTCTTGCTGAGCAAGTTGAAATTTGTGCATTTATCTCTTCATAAATACATGAGGCGTAAGTTCTGTTGAATTTAGATTGGCAAACAAGTGTTGATTATTTAGTATTGCTATTTCTTTTTGTTATACAGTCATTTCACTGTAGCTTCCCAAGAAAACTTCCCTTTAGCAAGATGGATCCCAGCTGCACTGTTGGATTTTATGCCAGGAACCAAAAGGAGTTTGAAATACTATGCAGCGAGGTAACAGAGGTAAGAACAGCCTCAACGCTGTTGTAAACGCTTGGTAACCTTGCGTAGATGTTTGTATCCTTAGACTGTTCGGATAGTACAGAATTCATTGAAACAAAACCATTGCACAGCAACATGACTTCATGTGCCCAAAGTACCACCCAGCAACCTTCCTTGGTGCTCTTATCTTGGCCTTATGTAGTCTGTCACGTGACACTGTGGCAGCATTGTCTGTCTCCTTGTAAAACTATGAAATGAGTTGCATTTTTATCACAGCAAATAACGCAGTCTTTGATTTGTAAAACAGTGTTCATAAGAGAGTGTCATTAACATTTAAGTGCAGGCCAGTTTTTTTTTTTTTTTTTTTTGTCGATAACCTGTTAAAGTAGTCTTTCAGTACCAGACGTAACCAAGAAGTAACCACTTGAAATGGGATGCTTGTCTTTGTGTACATTTGTCTGATTTTGCTCATGTTCAAGTAAATGAAAGAGAGAAAAATTGTGGGGGGGGGGGGGCAGTGGAAATCACAGGAGTAGCACATGGATAAAGCAAAATGGGGACACTTCATTTCTGAGAGAGTTCATCTTCCGGTTGCCCTGCCAGCACTGTTGGAGGAGTATGTCATCTTGGTCACTGTAAAGTGGCACTGCTGTCTAGGGAGTGATTTGTCCTCCACCTTCTGTGGTCACTTGTTTTGAAGGACGGGTGCTCCCTTTGACTTCATGGCAAAGTGATTCAGATATACTATCCCAATGGAGATATTGGTGACCAGTACTGCAGCTGGCTTGCCAGTTATCCTGCAATGGCAGACTTCTAGTGAGGGGATAGGGTGTTTCTTTAATATTTCATGATTGTTTGTAACCAGGCATTTGTCTTTACTAGTATGAAAGATGGAAATCATTAAGTTGCTTTGTTTTCTGTAGTTGTTAATCCTGACTGAAGTTTCTTTTTATTTTATTCTTTCTCCCTTGATTAGGCATTAATGTCCTTGCCCTCTAAAGAGAAGTATCCTGTTTTTACATTTGCGGAAGGGCCATCTCAGGACTATATGCAGGAAGAGCTGTTCTCCTGTTTCACTGAGAAGACTGCAGCATTGTCACAGTCCAGCAAGTCAGCAAAGCCCAAGCGACGTAGTATGGATGATTTTGTCTTATTGTGAGCAGACTTGCACAATGGATATCATAAGCCAGGGTGTTACATGCAAAGACAGATTGATTCTGCTCGTTGTAGCCTGACACAGGCCGCTGTCTTAGTGAGGCCTAGTTATGAATTCTGGTGCTCGACTTCCCATGACCTTTGGCCTGACAGCAGTAACACTTTCCTAGAAGCTACACTGGAAATAAAGGTGCAAATTCGTGAAACACTGACTTTTCTGAACAGTAATATTTCTGTTCAGATGATGGTGTACTACTGTTAATTAGCATTTCTGAATAAGATCCTGTACATTCACTTTTCTAACCCTGTTTTTGTGGAAATGTACAGGTGTTGTTTGAAGGCAGGGAGATGCTCTTGGTATGCTCTTCAGAGAAGTGAATCTGGAATTGACATGAGACAGACATGTATTTGTTCTAGGTATGGTACTGAGTACTGTTTAAATGATGGCTTTACTTCGGTAAGCAGTAAGGTAGCAAAAAAAATGGCTATAATAACTGGGGCCATTTTTTGATTTTAAACTGTTGTGTTTCAGAAGAGGTAGGAAAATGCCTTACAAAGGTTATAGTTTTTGTGTCCTGTGTATTAAAAGCTAAGAGTTATCTTTTTTTATTATTGTATTTACCTTTTCACATCTATTTGTTGGTCACTATAAGGCCTTCTCCTTATCTAGTGACCCCACATATCTTTTTATATCTTGCTTCCCAGAGGGGTTGATCTAAGGCTTTCAAATTAGAGTAAACAAGGTGCCCCCTGAAAAATGTCCATATATGATGCATTTAAATAAGTAGTCCTTGATTTCACACCAGGAAGCAGCAGGCCTTCGTCCTGGTCTTTGAGATCTCTGCAGTATCTAGTGTAGAAAGTTGATCTGGTGTGTCTTGGGTTTTGTCCCCTTGCTGGGCATCTACCCCATGCACATTTTCAGGTGTGTTTGCTGTCACCATGTCCCATTTACCTGATGAAAAGGACTTTTACCTCCCGGCCATGTTGCCAGGGCCCCATTTTCTTTTCCAGCAATATTCCAATCCATTTCTTACATTAAAATATTGTTGTCTGCAGTGATGGGACTTTGTTGTGCCATAGTGCAGGCATTTATTTAACTTTGCCACCTACCTGCAGTTAGTTTCCTTGTTTGCGTGCAGTGAAGTTATCCCGGCTGGGTGGACAGAATAACCAGCTTTGGTGCAGTGAGGCACTCCATTGTAACTTGCTTTAGTACTCCCATTACCAGAATATTTGCAGATTTTGCACTTGTAGGATGGTTACACCATTTTTTTTCCTCAAATGAAAAAGTCTTCTGTCATCTATTGTAGATTACTGCATGCCATAAGGCAAAGGTAGGTAGGTTGAGCAGTTGGGAAAATAAGTTGCAGTTGGATTATTTCCATTTGCTTACATATCTGGTGAGGAATGTGGCAGACACTTTGATGGTAGATACCATTCTGTAACGAATGTAAAATATGAATGTATGTTTACCTGTAAATGGATACATGCACCAACACTGTTTGCAAGGTACAAATTTGAGTCAAGTGCAGGATTTCATGTCCCCTCACCCAAGTATCACTGAAAATGTCCCAGTGTTTTAGTAGACTGTTGTACTTGAAAATGTTTGTAGTCACTTTGCTGACTTTTTGTTTCTAAGATGACGACCAGTCCCTATTGACCAAGCCTCCTGTTGCACAGCAGTAAACAGCTGGTGGTAGTCAACTGCCATCCACACTGACTTCATGTAATTTACTGTTGTCATACTGTGTGCAAGTATGACAGAGGTGTGCTTCTGTGTATGTTTATCCGTGGTCAGTGAGTCACAGTTACATTTCCCAGCCAAAATATCTGGTGGGGAAGGTGCAGAGTTTCTGGGAAAAAGTTACGCAGAAGGTCTTTGCTTCTATAATTGCACTTGTTGCATAGCTGAAGGGCTATATGTTGTGTGCACTATTTTGTACTGTTGTTTAATGTTTGAGTCTACCTAATGTTCTGTAGGTAATTTGACCTGGAAGAGCATATCTCATGCATCCTGTATGTCTTATGTACATTCATACATTATATTGAACACAACATTTCAGATACTCTGTAATGTTTTTTTAATTATTTGTGTGCTGTATTGCCTATTTCTAAGTTGTTAGGAAACAAGCTTTGTATCGGGTTTCTGTTGTTAACATTGCTTTTAATTGTGCTGTGATGTCATTATAGAGAGAAAGGGACAGTGAATGTAAGTGCAGCCAAGCATCTTTACATTATTGGGGGGGGCTCACCACTCCTCAAATCAAAGTACACCACCACCACTGTTATTGTTTTTGTGGTGAGTTAATATAATTCTTTCTCAGTAATTTACTTTATATAACAAGAAAGATTATAATGTAGAGGTGGTCTGTGAGATAGTACAAGAGTGACAGGTGAAACATAGTTTTGCATTGCATCTGTTTTATTACTATTCACTTAGTAGTTTTCCTCCAGTGTGACAGTGGTGCATTCCATTGCAAAATGCAGAAACTACTGCGATCACCATGATACCAGCCACTTATCACCACTGCAGTGCTATAAGCCCACTGTTTAACCTAAGGCCATACATAGCCTAATTGACGATTAACACTCCTGGCAGCGTGGCCTAACACGCCTTGTAGACATTTCTAGTATTCGCTACAAAGCCATCCTAGTCCCTTCCACTGGCAGAGGTACCTGTGCACCACCTGGTGGTGTAAAACAGCTTAATTGTACTCCATGGTTCAATTTGTTTTACCCTTGTACAGGAAACGTGCCGATGATGTAGCGTTAACAGATCATTCTTTCTGTTAGTGCCTTACCTATCATTCTGTGCTCCTTGTAAGTAACGCTTCAATCCTTTATTACTGATTACCCTTAATCAGATCATTCTTTCTGTTAGTGCCCCACCCCTTATTCTGTGCTCCTTGTAAATAACCCATCCATCCTTTATTGTTGCTTACTTAGCAAAGATGTTAGATGTAAAAGTTGCCACAAGAATTCCAGGCTCTGCTGTAATTGGGGTTTGTCCTCTTAAGTCTGGTATCCAGTGTCCCATGGGAGTACATTGTATCCTTACTGTTGAGGCAGTTGTAACCTGTTTCTCATCTCTGGTCCTGCCTCACGGGAAGTTCCCACTTTTGAGTGGGACCACTCAACCTGGTCATTATTTTTATGAACGCTGGAAAATGCCCTCCATTTGGAATGCGTGCTGCTTTTTTACTCCTTAGGTCAATTTACATTTTAACTGTTTTAAAAGGATTTTGAATGGTATGTGTGTGATGAGACCATTTCTTTGGGTTGAGTAGGATTCACCAACCTAAGAAATAACTAAATTAGATAAATATATTATTCACACCCTTCCTCCCCCTCCAGCAAAAAAAAAGATAAAAAGATTTGCAGACTAATTTGGAACATTGACAATATCAGAGGTTTTTAGACACAATTAAAATACATAAGTCCAAACATGTTTTCTGGTGCTCCTCAGTTTTGGGAGGAAACTTTGGCAGTGATCTTTGTTCACCTTCAGATGGACTAATAATATCATATTTGATTTTAACGAATTAACTTCTTTCCCCAAATTGGAGAAATCTGTCTCGTTAAGTAGCTGAATGCAGAATGAATTTGTCTTGACTGACTGTGCTGTGCTTTGTGTAGTTTTCTTTGTTCTGTTTGCTGGGTCCATTTAAAACTGAGTGGAGTTTAGTACTGTCATTTCATTTATGTAAGATTTAGTAGACACAAGTGATCACTGAAAACTTGTGAACTAAAGGTCTAGGGTGCTGTTTGTTTTAGCTGTCGCTTTTACAACCAAGAACATAAAAGTATACAAGGTGTATTTGTGAAGTACTGTTTGAATTGTTTTACATCCGAGAAAGTTTTCAGACGTGCAGCTAATTTCTAAAGTAATGTTTTAAATGTCGTGCACTTTATAATGTTAGTGTTTCTTCTGCCCACATGTTCCAGTGTCCATGTCTTACATGTACCATGTACAACACTGCTGGAACACGGTTCTTTGCAATCATGCTGTGTTCTGCTTTAAAGGCTCAGATTTTTGGTTTTTGCATGTGCAGACTTTTTTTTTACTTCTGTTTGAAGTTTACACAGCTGCAACACATTTCTAGATTTATTTGTTGATAGTATGACCTCCATAAGACTTTTCATTTTGCGCACACAGATTCTTTTCATTTTTCATCATGTTGGGAGCTTCCACACCTGCAAGATATTGCTGGTTTTATTTTTGTTTAATCCGTGCAACCTCGGTATTTATGTTGATCACCTGCTCAGGGCTGGACTTTTCAGCTGTGGTTCTGGACTCTAAACTGTTATTTCGGTTTATAAATATTACCAGAGGTAATTGTGATGTTTTTGATACACCATTATCCTTCACTTTCACTACTCAAGAACCACAAACAACATTGAAAGGAGACCGGGCTGTCTCTTTTCTTAAATTGGGTTACTTGGGTTTTCAATGTTAGTCCATTGCTGTCAGACTCTGGAAAAGCTGCCTTAAAATGCGGGTATTTTATTTTTATTATGGGCTATAATTTAATGAAATTCTAAAATAAGATTTAAGTAGCTATAGAATCTTTTTGCAGTTGTAAATTTCTTACTCTAGTTCAGTTAAACCCTTTGAGAACAATAGTTGATCATTTGTTTTTAGATGACCTAATTCTTGCCACTGTCAGACTTCTGACAGTGGGTTTTATTTATGTGGCGTTTATTTGGAAGTGTGAGTGGTAATGATTCTTAGAGTACTGTACAATCTACATATGATCTTTCCAATAAAATTTTTACATTGTCATTTGTGTCTGCACATGTCATTTCTAGTTATTTGTGGTACTGAGCATTTCCTATGTGCTGTGTGGAAAAATCCTGTTCCACCTGAACTGGTTGAATGGGTGTGTTTGTAGAGTGGAGGGGTGATCTGAATGGGTAGCCCAAAAACACACTGTTGTCTTGAGGTCAATTAACGACTCTTCATTTCTAGTCGGAGGACACTTGAATGTACCACATAACAACATAGCATAAAAAATGCTTAGAGTGTGTACTGATAGAGAGGGTGTGCTTAGTAGCTGTAGCAACCTGGATTAGTAACACAGTTCAGGTGACTGGGGGATGTCTGTGGCAGGGTGAGCTTGAGTTGTGTTAAGATCGTTCTTCCGTGGATGGATGCTGCAAATCAGTCTGTCCACTTCTGAAGTGTTTGACTGTGGTAGAGGCCAGGAAATGTGGAGGTTGCTGTGGAATTATCACATTTTTTTTATTTGTTTATATTTTAACTGGGTAAGTGATGTGGTCCAAAGACCCATTTCAGCTATGACCTGGGCCACTTCAGCAATGCAGTGAATAAAACAGATGTCATTAGCATGTAAACTTGGCTTTTTGTTGCACTTTTCTACTTGTAAGTGTAAAAAAAATGTAGGTAAGGCTTTTGCAGAGTAATATGGCTGTAGCCGGTGTTGACAGTGACAGCTAGTTGCTGAAGAGGTCAAATGACTCATCAGGCAGGTGCACCCTTCCGAAGTGGGATTAGGTCTATCATTGGAGATCTTTTCAGCCCATGAGCAGTAAAAAGAAAGCACCATTAGAGGTTAGTGAGAGCCATGCTTAAGATCTCTTAAGTAGGTGTATTGCCTTGTGTTCTCCGGACTTTTACCTGAAGGGAAGTAATAAGTGTGAGGACTGAGCCAACGATGACAAGTCGTCTGGGAATAGGTTGTGGAGCTTAGTAGCCAGTGGGTCAGCAGAGTGAAAAAATGTGTGTGTGTGTGTGCATATATATATATATATATATATATATATATACATTTTTTTTTTTTGTAATATTGGCAGTCAGGGCTGATAGGCTTGTGATGTCATATAAAGCAACCAGGGTTTCTGTGGTGATCCGCCAAGAAACTCTCCCATCAGTTCCTTGAAAAGAAAATGGGTAAAAATGTCTTATTTAAAAAAAAGTAAAGGGAAATTAGCAGGGTTGTTAGATGCAGTGTGGGCTTGGGAGTTTAACAGTGACACGGTTGTTGATGCCCAAAGCTTGATGTCATTTTTCTCTTTTTTTGTTATTTGTTGCATTTGGATCACAGACCTTAACTACCTACCACTTTGGACTTTTTATCTCATTCTTTCAGAACTACTACTGATGCAAAGTGAAGCCATATCCAACAATCTGTTTTTCACTTTTTGTTTTATGTTGTAATCCAGGGTTGCAGAAAGGGCAGCAGAAATACTATACCAGCTTCTGGAAAGTGACTCGGCAGATATTACAAAGAAACTCTTATGAGGTTGCAAGGCAATGACAGAAATATAAAAATAGTCATCAGACATCCTTCATAAGGAATACAATAACAACCTGCCCACTAAGTCCACAAGCCATCAAATGTACATGGAAAGTACTTTTAACAGCTTCTGAATGAAGAAAACCCCCCACAGAAGCTTTACTGCCCCAGATGCAGCTTATGATGAAAAAGAGGAGGAGCCCACCCTAGAAGAAGTAAGAACGGCACTAAGGGAAATGATGTCAGGGGAAGCAGCAGACTCCGATAAGGTCCCGGCAGATATGATCAAGTTGTTGGGTCCGTTGGGGAAGAAATGGCTTGAGGGTACTCCTAGCAGTATGGAGAGAAAGGCATATTCCAAAAGATGGAGAGTAAGCATTTTAGTGCCAGTGTACAAGAACAAAGGGGACATTCACCACTGTGGGCAGTGTAGAGGTACCTGATGTTTACAGTGAGACAGGTAGTTGAGAAGAAGCTAGAGATGAGGAATGTGTCCACCTGAACAGTCCCAGAAATGGGGAAAGCATATGACATGGTGCAAAGAAACCTGATTATGTCAGTCTTGAGGTTCAGACTCCCAGAAACATTGGTAAAATTAGTGAAGGCTATATACAAGGACAAACAACACAAGTACGAACAGTGTTCGGACTCGGAGGGGTTCAGAGTGGGTGTGCATCAGGGTTCATCACTAACTCACCGTTGTTCACACTGGTGATGGACTGCATTAGCAAACAGGATGGAGGGAGGGAGTAGATCAGCAAAGCTTTACAGTTGGACACTGACCAAGAATCTCAGCAAATGATAGGGGAATGGAATGCAAAGCTGAAGGCCCATGGGATGAGACTGAGTACAGTAAGACAGTTGCAGTGTCAGAAGACGAGGGAAATCTGAAGAAGCAGAGAACTGAGATGGGCAGGAAAATAGAACAAACAGCTTAAGATATCTGGGAGGGATGGTTGAGGATAAGAGAAGGCTGAATGAGGAGGTCAAAGCTAGAATCAGAGGGCGATGCAGCCAACTGGCACAAAGACTTGGTGTAGTGTGTGACAGAGGAATACTAAAGAAGCTGAAAAGTAAGGTGTCCAAAACAATGGTATGATCATTACTGTTGTATAGTATGAAACCCTGGAGAATGAAGCAGAGCAGTTAAGGATGGTGATGAAGTGCCTAAGATGGGTGCTAAGATATGCACTGTGGAACAGACACAGAAGTGAGGATATGAGAGCAGTGACCCAATTAGCTCCAATTGGAAAGAAGGTCAAAGAGAACAGATTATGGTACTTTGGGCATATGTGCTGGAAAGCAAATGACATTCTACTAAAGATTTATGAAGGAGAAGAGGAATGTAGGAGGAAATGAGGGCTGCCAGCAAAAGATAGATGGGCTGTGTGAGAAATGACCTGAGAGAGGCATGAATGTCGAAGGTAGAAGAGTGGCATTGAATCCAGAGATGGCAACAGTTGACATGACTCCCTCACCACACATAGAAGATGGATAAAACAGGGCTGCTGCTGCTGATGATGATTATGATGATTCTTAAAGAGGGTGAACTCTCCAGGCTGATGCCGGTTTCCATGTGCACATGATGAATGGTTGTCCTGCACAAACTTTGATCATGCTATTAGAGTTGTCCCACAAAGAAAATCTATAATTTTAGTAAGAGGTATCTAAAGCGTCCACTGACAGTCTAGTTCTTCAGGCAGATGCTGTCCCACAGGCTAAAACATCTAGCTCAGTCTTGCAAGGGTTTGGGGGTTGGATATCCACCTTAGTGATGTATGCCCCAGCCTCTGTCACTTTCAGTTACAAAAGGTTTGCCAGTGAGTTTGCCACAGACTCCGTCCCGAAGTGACCCCGCCTTTCACTGCTGGAGTGGCTTCTGCATTAAAAAGGAAAAATAGAAGCCCAATCCACGAGATTTCCTTGGATTCCGATCAAGAGGAATTCATGATGCTGATGACTGAGACACCATCGCACTGGACTCTCCTCCAAATCGTGTTTCCTTTGGAGAAACTTTAAATTTGATGGGAGAGCATTTTAAGTGGGAGTCGAATGAGATTTTAGTTGAACAAATGATACCTTGACCTCTTGGACATTGAGGTGTTGAGGCCAAGGTCAATTACTTCTCCAGGAAAAAAAAATACAAAGTATTCCTGCAGAATACAGATCCTGCCCAAGTGTTATCACCTGCAGTGTCTTTTTTTTTTCTTGGAAAGAACCACACCGTCTCCACTTACAAGCACTGTACAGTTTGAGACGTTTCAGGATACTTTTGAGAAAGTAGTCATAAAAGATGAGCAATCATTTTTCCTGACTTTATAAAGCTCAGATTTTGCAGTATAGAAGATACCCGTACAAGAACCCAGTTGCTGATGGTAGTATCCTCGAATGCTGTATAGGGATGTATACTGGCTTCAGGTCTCAACACTTGGTAATGAAACAGACATGTTGGAGTGATTAAACAAAAAGTTTACAGTCTTCCACGTTGGCCATGAAAGCTATTAATTCCCAAACATACCTGATAAAACGACACAGGGATATACTCAAGCAACTTGAGAATGTAGCAGGTGAAATTTCTGGTTAGGCCACATGTGAACTGGAATAGGTAGGTTAACTCGCACAGTATTTATGTTTGACAGTAAATATGGATTTCCTTCCTTTGATTATTGTTGCTATAGTAACAACTTCTGGGATATTCTGCTAAGGATAGCTGTACATCTGGCCAGCATACCCAAGTGTGGGTGTCTTCCTCATGCCAAAAGTTTAATGTATGCCTCCAACGCAAGCAAACTATGAGGTTTATAAAGGATGGGTGGGTGAGAACAACCTCTGAAGTTTTCTGATTCCAGCCCAAACACTGAACCTGCATTTCATCTTGGGTCTGTCAGCAGTACGACCTGTGCTAGTTTCACTTGCCTTGTTGGAGAAACTTCCTGTTTTTACCAGCTTTTGTTAAATTTAGTTTTTCATGTTAACTAAGGAGAAACTGATTGTGGGAGACAAATTCCTTATAGGGGCAGTCATTATAAGTGCTTATTTTGTTTAAGATCTAGTCACAACTATAAGGAGTTGTGGTATCTGTCAGTCCTTTGTTCTTAAGACTCAACAGTTTGTCTTAAAATTTACATAAAGAAGCAAAGGCTTAAAGAGCTTGAACAAGGTGGAATGGCATTCAACACTTTCCTGTCAGACATCCCTCTCCAGCTGAAAAAGAAGCTTAAGAAATATAAGCTGGAAGCTTCTGCTGATGTTATTCGTGTTTCACTCTTGTAGTCATTACATTTGGGTAATCTGCTGGCAGGTTGCCCTCAGTCGGCCTGATTAACAAAGTCTTGGGTCCTGTGTCGGTTGCTGTCCCTTCTTCCATGACGTCAGGTCATCAGGGGTGTAAAACATGCAGCCAACACCATTACATCAGTCTTTCTCGCTGTGCAGTGCCCGAAGCAGAAGCAGTTCGCAAGTGCAGGTCGGCCAACTCCTGAAATTTTCATTTTCGAGTTTCAGAACCAAAGTCTTCAACTAAAAGCTAAGTACTCCATTGGGAAAACTTTTTCTTGCTCCTTACCGATGTCAATAAAAGTTAATAATTGCATTACTTGTGGTAAGCAAATACCTC
The DNA here is from genome assembly GCF_019279795.1 of Protopterus annectens. Classification (NCBI taxonomy): domain Eukaryota; kingdom Metazoa; phylum Chordata; order Ceratodontiformes; family Protopteridae; genus Protopterus; species Protopterus annectens. The sequence goes on along the minus strand of NC_056743.1, from coordinate 1,938,416,665 downwards.
ATAAGGATTTTCATTTGTACTGTATTCCTTGCCTAGGCCCTGACCACAACATACCTTGCTGTCGGTTTTGTGCTAAATTTAATCAACGCACTATTAAATGTCTGTATATTTTTGCTTCTAAATATTTTGGCTCATATTTAATTATCCAGAAATGTTGTCGGTTAGCAGTCCGACTACCAGAATACCTAAAAAATGCAAAGAAAAAGACACAGGCCATCGAGGTCCAAAACTGACGATGGCGCTTCTCCTAAGCCAGTGCGCCGGTACTCAGTGAGGTGCTTTCGCAGCCCCTGATACCCACTACTTCTGATTCACAGGCCTCTACTGAGACCCATTTGGAGTCTGGTATGCCGCGAGATGCTTCAGTTATGGAACCCACAGATGTCTCTACCGTAGATGGGTCCAGAGCCGCTGTGCAGGCATCGGCTTCTGAGGGTGTTTTCAGGCCTACAGATTTGTACATTAGACCGACGCCATCTTCAAAATTAAGACCAAAAATCTAAATCTATGTCTAAACAACCGATGCCTGAACCACATGTACAGGCCCCTATGCCTAAAAAGCAAATTATCAAAATGGCTGAAGATTTAATTACTCTGATCAGGGGTAGCCAACCACCTCCTTCTAAGAGGCCTAGGCAAGACATTGATTATGAATCTTCTGAACAGGATTCCATTTCTTCTGACTCTTCTAATGAACAGGATTTGTCTATACCTACTTATGAGGACTCTGATGCAGAAAATTCCATTCCTTCTGCTTCTCCCCCTGAGGATTTTTCTTTTGGGGAAACTTTACATACCTTAAGGGAACATTTCCACTGGGAAAGTCAGGATTTCTCTGAATCTAAAAAGAGACTTGGGGATTTTCTTCCTCTTCCTCAGCATAGGCCTTTGGCTATACCTCCTGTTCTACACGTTGTTGATGTTTTTTCAGAATCTAGTATGGCTCCTGACTCTCTGCCTCCGGCTCCTTGTAAACCAGACAGATACTACAGGGATCCTGACTCCCACAATTTCCTTTTCAAAAATCCTATTGCTGATCCTGAAACCATTTATCTGGGTCTCAAGGGCATTAAGGCCTCTGCTGCTAAAAATCCTACCCCTTCTGATAGAGATTCCAGGGCGCTGGATAGATGGGGTAAGAAGGTTCACACTTCTGCAACCTTGGCAATCAGGGCTTTAAACTATCAGTTTCATATGCTTAAATATCAACAGCATATCATGGGACTGTTTAAACAGAAAATGATGTTAATTTCTGACTGTGTGGAAAATAAAGATTTACAGGATTTATTACATTCAGCTGAACAAGTTGGAAAACATACTTTGCAATGTGGTTTTGATTCTTTGGAGGCCTCTTGCAGGGCTGCTGTAACTGGCTCTGTGCTAAGAAGGCATGCTTGGCTCAAAGAGCAAACTCTGCCTGATCATGTCAAAGCAAAATTGTTGGATGATCCTTTACAACAGGACCGTCTCTTTGGTAATAAGGCTAAAGAAGTTTTAAAAAAGATGGAAGATAAAGCTAAATCTATGCAAACTGTGAAAAATTTCTTACAAGTGCAACATCCAAGATTTAGTAGGCACTGGCCTACTAAGAACTGGTCCTTTCCAGTTCCTTCGAGAGCCACTCAAGTCAAACCCAGACATTCCAAAGGCTCCAGGTTTCAGTCACAAGGGACTTTTAGAACAAAACAATGAGGTGCCTCCACCTCCAAATCTGGAAACAACAAGGCACCTCCCTATGGTAAACGGACTCAGTGACTCCCCTCTACACTTACCAAGCACTTACCTTTTAGTAGCCCCTTTGGGGGGAAAACTGGTACTTCATGCAAGAAACTGGCAACTTATAACCCAGGACAAATGGGTTTTAAATATAGTATCCCAGGGATACAGATTTCATTTCAACACATTTCCAATCCCAAACAAATGGCCAGACCTGCCCCCAAATCAGTGGCCAGAGGCCCAGAAACAAGTACTGTCCCTCATGAACATCGGGGCTATTCAACCAGTACCAGAAGAGGAAAAGGGACAAGGTTTCTATTCAAGACTTTTCGTGGTACCCAGAAAAGGCAAATCATGGCATGCAGTTCTGGACTTATCTGCTCTAAACACATTTCTGGACATTCCAAAATTCAAGATGCTGACTCTTCAACAGTTACTTCCTATCCTAGGCAAAGATGCCTGGTTGGTAACTCTAGATTTAAAAGAGGCTTACCTGCATATCCCAATCAGGGAATCTTGCAGAAGATACCTCTGCTTCAAAGCAGGCAACTTGCATTACCAGTTCTCTGCACTGCCCTTTGGCTTATCTACTGCGCCCAGGGTGTTCACAAAGTGCCTGGCTCCAGTATTTGCATTTTGCAGGCAAAGAAATATTCAAATATATCCATACCTGGACAATTGTCTAATTCAGGCAGAAAACAAGGACATCTGGCATTTGTAAAAAAGATTCTAACATGTCTAGGGTACACCATAAACAAAAAGAAATCACAACTGGTATCCTCTCAAAAAATTACATTCCTGGGTGCAAGCTTGAATACAACTGCCCAGATGGCTTGCCTTACACAAAAAAAGCAAATTCATTTGGTAACTTACTTCAAACAGGTGGCCACAAAAAACCTGCTATCTGCAAGACAAATTCTGCAAGCCTTGGGGTTCATGGCCTCCTGCATTCTTCTAATTCCATATGCAAGACTGCATATGAGGAAACGTCAGTGGTACTTAAACAGTTTATGGAGTCAACATTGTCACAGCCTGGAAACAATGATTCCTATCATACCTTGCCTGCAACTAGAGTTCCTATGGTGGGCAGAGGCCTGCCACCAAATCAAGGGACTGCCATTCACTCCACCCCATGCCACCCAAACCCTAACTACAGATGCATCAGACTATGCTCTGGGGGATCATCTGGCAGGGAAGTGCATTCAGGGCAAATGGAGCCCAAATCAAATACACCTTCATATCAATCAGAAAGAGATGCTAGCTGTACAGAATGCATTGACAGCCTTCAAGGACTACCTTCATCCAGGACAATTAATGATAAAGACAGACAACACCACAGTTATGTGGTACATAAACAAGCAGGGGGTACACACTCCTACCCCTTTTGCAGACTAGCCATGACATTGTGGAACACGGCGTTGACCTACCAAATACAACTACAAGCTCAATTCCTGCCAGGAAAGCTGAATACTCTGGCAGACTAACTAAGCAGAAATCTCATGGACACACACGAATGTAAACTGGAACCACGGATTTTCAACATGTTGACACGCAAATGGGGGAGTCCAGACATACATCTTTTTGCCTCACCCCAGAACTATCAGTTGGCCAAATTCTGCACAAGGACTCCTCACAGAAAAGCCTGGAAAGTGGATGCTGTATCATTCAGCTGGAAAAAACTATCAGTTTATGCTTTTCCCCCTCTGCCTCTGCTCTCCAAAGTTCTACTAAAAGTCAAACAGGACAAACCAAAAATGATTCTGATTGCCCCAGATTGGCCTCGCCAACACTGGTACCCACTCCTGCGCAATGTGTCACACCCTCCACCATGGCACCCACCTCAGACACCTTACTTACTGTCTCAGCAGAACAACCAAATGCTGCACACTCTGCTCCAAACTTTGAATCTTGCAGCATGTCTAATCACCTAAATTCACCCTTAGCATCCCTCAGCAAACCTGTGATGGATGTCATTTTGGAGGCGAGAAGGCCTAGTACTAGAAAATCTTATGCTGACAAATGGAAAAGATTCTGTGCCTGGAATCAATCACAAGGAATAAGCACAGCAGTGCCCAGTATTCCTCAGATTTTACAATACTTAACTGAGATGCTTCACAAGGGCCTGTCCTTTTCTTCCATAAAAATCCATGCCTCAGCCATTTCAGCTCATTACAACACAGAACCTCCCCTCTTCTCTCATCCTCTGCTAAAGCAGTATCTCAGAGGGACCAAAAAACTTAAGACCACTCAGGAGAGCTCCAACCCCTGCCTGAGACCTCAATTTTTTTTTGGAAAAACTCACACTTCCCCCTTTCGAGCCAGCTGCTACTGCAGACTTGAAATTTCTTTCCTGGAAAACAGCTTTCCTTTTAGCAGTCACTTCAGCTAGAAGGATTTCTGAATTACAGGCTCTTATGGCTGTGGAACCTTTCATTATTTTTCATGCGGACAGGGTGTCTCTCAGGACAAATCCATCCTTCATGCCTAAGCTGATATGCAGTGTGGCTCTTAATCAGACCATTCATTTGCCAACTTTTTTCCCAATCCACAGAACAAGGGGGAGCAGATTCTGCATTTATTGGATGTACACAGACAACTTAGATTTTACTTAAACAGGACAAAATCTGAACTACTACTAGTGGCATTTGCTGCAGGGGCAGAGGGAAAGGTTATTTCAAAGGAGACTATTTCCAAATGGATAAGCCACTGTATTCGTTTCTGCTATATGCACCATGGTAAAACTATCTCCCAGGGGATCAGATCTCATTCCACCAGGGCTGCATCTACTTCTACAGCCTTTCTCAGAGGTGTTCCTACCAGAGACATTCTAGAAGCTGCTACCTGGAGCTCAGTTCATACGTTCACTAAACATCACCATTTACCTTTCTTCTCTAAATCCAGAGCTGTCTGCCACTGCTGTCCTGCAGGGCCTTATAGCTGCTCCTAATGCTGTATAATTTCCTCCACTCTACCATAGCTTTGGGAATCTACCCAAGTGCAATGACTGCAACAGTGAAACACAAAGAACGTAGTACAGTTGTTTACACTTACCATAAATGTAGATGTTCGAGTGTATTCACTGTTGCAGTCTTGGTTACCCTCCCTCCAGCCCCGTTTTTCTCTTACTATACCTCTACTTTCTTTTACTACATTTAAAAGCCTTTTTGGTGTATTTGCGTTTGTTTAGAGGTATATTTTTTGTGTTTTTAATTATATATATATATATATATATATATATATATATACACACACACACACACACACACACACACATATATATATATATATATATATATATATATATATATATTGCTCCCCATTTGGGGGACACCTGACATCTTGGGCAAGAAAAACTGATGTAATGGTGTTGGCTGCATGTTTTATACCCCTGACGTCATGGAAGAAGAGACAGCAACCGACGCAGGACCCAAGACTTTGTTAATCAGGCCGACTGAAGGCAACCTGCCAGCAGATTACCCAAATATAATGACTGCAACAGTGAATACACTCGAACATCTACATTTATGGTAAGTGTACACAACTGTACTTTCTGTCATAACTGGATCTCTCTGTTGTGACTCTGGATGAGTCCTCGCACTGTCTGTCCATTCAGGATACTACCGTTGTTATGACCTCATCCAAGGACAAGATGGTGCAGTCCCTTAGCATGTCCAGTTTGACTGCTCAAACAGCTGCTTTAACTTGGAAGGTGGAACCATGACTTATAATTTCCAAGGGACCTGAGAATATTCCTGAAATTTTAGTCAGGAAAGAAGTCGCAGGTACTCCTACTGAGATATGGCAGGGGATAGACTTTCCTTGCTTTGTGCAGACAAACATCCCTGTTAAAAAGAAGCAAAAGACTTGAGCATTCCTCTCCTAGCCCCATTTCCAAAGATCCCCAGAAGCAGTTGCATGATTTCTCTCAACAGCTGTTTAAAGCAATTGTATCCCTTAAGTCTTCAGTTCTTTATCCATCTTCCTTAAAAGAGTACAAAGAGAAAGCTGCATTCTGCTGTGATATTTTGAAAAAGATAAGTGTTTATTTTCAATTGTCTTCTGCTCTTCTGCACATGTTTTAATACATATCTCTGTAATATGTACAACTGTTTTTTCCCACCCACTTTCCCACTCGTGGTTTTATGTCTTGGTGGCTTTGAGTTGCCCACCTCTGGTATAAAGTTGATACTGGACACTCCCCCCACTGACATTACATCAGCTCATTCTACTGTTTATAGTGAGAATTTAGCAAAGGCACACCCCTTTAGCCTCTGAACCTTGATTTCTCAATTTTTTCTGTCTCTTCACTTTCTACTATATAAATATATATATATATATATATATATATATATATATATATATATATATATATATATATATATAAAATCTTCTTTCTACTTCATTTTGTGGTTTGCCATATTTATTACTGGTTGTTGATAGCTACACTAAATTGATGACAGTGTTCAACTGAATCGCTTTATTAGTGTTGGCTGTTGTGAGCTATTGTTTCAAAGCAATCTACTGATTATATTTCATTACTATCTACTGCAATTCATTACTGTTTAACTGTATTTTACTGCAATTTGTTGCTGTTTAACAGTATATGTTAAGTTGTCAATCTCACCTTCATTCTTGCTGGATGGGTTCGGAGCCAATCCTCGGCTCCGACTCGGCCAATACTAAAGCTCGAGAGCTAGTTTCACCGGCTCGAGGCTCCCCTATATCCCATAATGCTAGGCGGTAACTTCCTCAGATCTCGTTTGCCGCTACGCGATCGAGGTGCTCTTTTCAACTGGCTCAGGTTAGTTTTAAACTTTGACAAGTTTAGTCATCAAAAACCCCTTTAAGTTAGCTCCCTTGTATAACTTTATATTGTTAATTATCCCTTTTAGTTAATTTTTTCACCAATCTACCTATCCTAAATTATCTTCCTTTCCCTTGGGCTTTAGGCCCTATCCTCCCTCCCTTGGTAGTTGGAGTGTCTGTGTTTTTGTAGGGAAAAAAGTTTACTTTAAACCTTGGAAGTTTAATTTAAAGTTTATTAAATTTAAAGTGTAATCGGTGTGTGTGTGTGTGTGTGTGTGTGTGTGTGTGTGTGTGTGTGTGTGTGTGTTTGTGTTTGTGATTACATTTTATTTTCCTCTTTGGATATGTCCAAAGAATCAAAGGTCTCAGGCTTCAAGAAGTGTGACTCGTGCTGTCAGAAGATGTCTCTGACAGACGGTCACACTTCTTGTGTACTGCCTGTTTTGCACCTGCAGGACTCATGTGCTGTTTGCCATGGTTTCAGCCCTAGAGTCCTGCAGGAGCGAAAAAATAAATTAATCATCAGAGGATTATTAAAGCCTGAGGGTCCCTCCACTCAGTCTTCGGGGAGACCCTCTAAGTCCTCCAGACCTTCGGCTCCAGCCTCTGAGCCGACTTCTGGGGGCTCTAAGGCCATTCGAACATCGGCTCCGGCCGGAGCCGATGAACCTCGAATGCTTGTACCTGTGCTGTCCTCGGCTCTGGCTGGAGCCGAGGAAGACATAACTATGTCGGCTCCGATTAAGCTGTCGGAGCCGATAACTAAGAAGAGGTCCCGTTCCCCATCTATCGGCTCCGTTCATTCGGCTCCAGCTTCACCTTTGCTGTCTGAACGGAGCCATAGATCTCACTCTTCTAGGTCTTCCAGGTTATCGGACCACGACCTTCAAAGAGTAGTGAGTCGACTTCTTAAGTCCGAGGCATTAGTCCAAATGCTTCAAAGTCCGACTCAGCAGTCGAAGACTATTCCCACCACTCAAAATATTCCTCCTCTGACTCTTTTGAGTTCGGAGCCGGGGCGGTTCGGACCCGAGACTGTGGGGGCGTCGGAACCGATACCCTTGTCTTCGGTTCCGTCGTCTGCTCCGATTTCTTCCTTGGAAGAATCTCGGCGCCGGACTTCCCTCGTCGGCTCTGAGGGGGCAAGTGGCATCGGACCCTTGTCCGACCCCGCTCTCCCTGTCGGTGCTTCGGCGCTGGTAAGTTCGGCTCCGACATCGGCCTCGGAGCCATCACTGTCAGTGGCGGGGGAGGTTTTCAGTTTTTCGGAACGGAGACCTCCAGCTCTGCCTGACAGGGGTGCTTTTGAGGTCATGAGGAGCGTGTTAGAACCTGGTTCTAATCCACAGTCGGCTCCTTCTGTCCTTCCCTCCATGGTGCCAATGGTGATGTCTACTCTCTTGTCCCCGACCGTAGAGAGCCAGCTCCTCAGGTTTCCCCTGTGGGGATCTCCTCCTCTTCCGAGCCCTCTCCTGATCCTGTAGGAGAGCCCCCTAGGAAGAGGCAGTGTAAGAGGAAGCACATTGACTCCCCTGAGTCTGTCACCTCTGACACTGATATAGAGGATTCTGAAGGTTCCCCCTCTGAAGATGTCTCCTTTGCAGACATCCTTGAAATCTTAAAACAGAGGGGGAATTGGCCAGCCCTCAACCCTTTAGAGGATGAATCAGTGTACCTTGCGGCGTTTGGCTCTCGCCCTTCCACCTCCTGGGTGTCCCCTCCCTTTGACCCCCTTATGCAGGTGGTGGCAAAGAAGGCTTGGGTGGCTCCTGACTCAGTGGAACCCACCCCCAGGAGACCATCTAAGTTTATCACGGCCCCCAGAGACAAAGAATTTCTGACCAAGGGCGTCTCTGTTGATGCTATGGTGGTGGCTGCAGCTACCAAGAAGGAGCTAGCTGATCCTTCGGTACCCGTTCATCCTCCTAACAAGGAGTCTAGGTCGATGGGCAGGTACGGGAAGCGGATGTTCTCGTCAGCGACCTTTACAATGAAATCGCTGAATTACCTGTGCCATTTTACTCGACTTCAAAGGGATTTGCTCAAGGAAGCGAGTGAAATGCTGAAGGACCCAACAGCTCCGGGTTTTCACGATAGGATAAACTCGCAGCTGGCTACCCTTAATTCTATCACCAACTCCTCCATGCGCCTCCTTTCATATGCGGCTGATGGAGCAAGTAGAGCAGCAGGTACAGGTGTAGTCTTGCGTAGGCACGCCTGGATGCAGCTTTGTAACTTTGCGGACCCCTTTAAGGCGTCCTTCACTAATTCCCCCTTTGATGGATCATCCCTCTTTGGTCCTCAAGTGAAGGAAACCTTGACTAGGTGCGAGACTGATGGCAAAACTCTTTCTGCCATCGGAGTCCGTTTTTCTACTCCTTCTAGACCTTACCCCAAAGGTCAGAAGGGGGGAAAGATGTGGTTCCGGAAACAATCTCAAGGAGACTTGCCTGACGTACAGAGTCGATTCCCCTCTAGAGGCAGAGGGGGGAACAACAATGGTAGACGCCGCCCTAGAGGCAGAGGGGGCCCGCAGAATCAGGGCAATCGAGAATCCTTTTCTGACAAGCCCTTTCAGCATCCCTGAGGTGTTGCCCGACTGTCCACCTTCGGAGGCAGTCGGGGGAAGGTTGTCACTGTACCCAAAAGCCTGGCTATCCCTAACTCAAGACAAGTGGGTACAGTCTATCATTTCAGAAGGCTACAGAATTCCCTTTCTCTTCGTTCCGAAACTGTCCAACAAATCCCTTCCAGACGTTCCACCCAGTCAAAGGGAACAAGCAGCATTAGAGATTTCAAAGCTGCTCGTAAAAAGAGCTATTCAGCCAGTGCCAGCAGACCAGGTAGGATCAGGAACCTACTCCAAATTCTTTTTGGTTCCAAAGAAAACAGGGGACTGGAGACCCATTTTGGATCTCAGCAACTTGAACAAGTTTGTCAAGAAAACAAAGTTCCGGATGGTCACGCTGCAGTCCATTCTTCCCCTTTTGGAACGGGACAACTGGATGTGCTTTATAGATCTCCAGGATGCGTACTATCACATCAAAATGAATCGACGCTCCAGGAGATTTCTCCGCTTCAGGCTGGGAACCAGTCATTTTCAATTCAGAGCCCTGCCCTTTGGTCTCACTACAGCCCCCCGGGTGTTCACCAAATGCATGGCAGTGGTAGCTTCTCATCTGAGACGCCAAGGATTCCAGGTGTTTCCTTATTTAGATGACTGGCTCCTTACAGCCCCCACCAGGCATCTCTTACTCCTCGCCAGAGACTACACTTTTCACACATGTCAGGCACTAGGTATCTCAATAAACTACAAAAAGTCTGTCTTGTTGCCTTGTCGTGTTATTACTTTCATAGGTGCAAATCTAGACACAGTCAAGATGTCAGCCAGACTCAGAGCAGAGGATAGCAGACATTCACAAACAGGTCTTTCTTCTTTTACAGAACAACAAAGTCAAGGCCAGACAGATCCTGAAAGTCTTGGGAATTATGGCTGCGGCCATCCCTCTCCTACCATTAGCCCGCTTCCACATGAGGATTTTACAATGGATGCTCTTCACACAATGGTCTTATCAGAGCCTTCCAATATCCCATCCTGTTCGGATAACTCAATCGTGCAAGAGTCATCTCTCTTGGTGGATCTCATCCCCTCAGCTCCTCCTAGGGAGACCCTTTGTCCCCCCCCCCCTCCGGTTGCTACAGTGACAACGGACGTCTCCCTGATTGGGTGGGGGGGGCATTTCCAGGGCAGGACAGTCCAGGGCATGTGGCAACCGTTCGAGTGCCACTTGCACATAAACGTTCTAGAGATGAGAGCAGTGCTCCTAGCGTTGCAAGCCCTACAAGACTCTCTTCCCATAGGAACTATAGCAATCCAAACAGACAACATGTCTGTAGTGTGGTACATCAACAAACAAGGCGGAACCAGGTCTTACCCCCTATGTCGAGAGGCACTCAGACTATGGCAATGGGCGATCTCTTCTCAGCGATTTCTGTTAGCAACGCACATTCCCGGGAAGTCCAGTGTGATTGCGGACAAATTGAGCAGAGCTATTCTCATGCCTCACGAGTGGTCTCTGAACAATTCAGTGTTGGAGAAAGTGTTTCGAAAGTGGGGCAGGCCTTGCTGTGACCTTTTTGCTACTCCCCAAAACAGCAAGTGCAACGATTTTTTCACCCTCTTTCCCCAACCAGGCCATCCCAGCAGAGACGCTCTAGTACACGTTTGGCCCCAGGGACTTCTATATGCCTTCCCCCCCTTCCCACTGATATCCCAGCTGATACAGAAAGCCATCGCTCAGAAAGTTTCTATGATCCTCATTGCCCCTTACTGGCCTCGACAAATTTGGTTCCCCTTTCTCCACCGTTATCTGTTGGAACAACCTTGGCATCTGGACCCAGTTCCAGACCTTTTGACCCATCAGTCGGGTCAGTTGCACCACTCTCTTCCCTCTCTGAACCTCACAGCTTGGTTACTCCAATTCCGACCTTAGCCAGGCTTCCCTTGATATCTCACTCAGTTAGAGATATCTTGATTGCTTCTCATAAATCTTCCACTCGGAAGATTTATCATAGCAAGTGGAAACGTTTTTCCTTTTGGGCGCAGTCAAAGAACTTAGATCCTTTCACTGCTTCTATTCAAACAGTTCTAGACTTTCTAGCCGAACCTTTCCATGCAGGTTCGTCTCCTCCTACCATTAGAGTTCAATTGGCTGCAATTTCGAACTTTCATGTTGGAGTCTCAGAGTCCTCTATTATGTCTCACAAACTCTGCAAGGCCTTTTTAAAGGGAGTTTTTCTACTCAAACCACCCATCAAAGATCCTCCTCCTCTATGGGATCTCAACTTAGTTCTGGCATCCTTAATTCTTCCCCCATTTGAATCTGCGGCTTCATGTTCTATGAAATTACTTTCCTGGAAGACACTCTTTTTGGTAGCTATCACCTCAGCTAGAAGAGTCTCTGAACTTCATGCTCTGTGTAGTCGACCCCCTTATCTGGTATTTCATAAAGACAGGGTTTCCTTGCGTACTAACCCGTCTTTTTTGCCCAAAGTAGCTTCATTGACAAATTTGAACCAAACCATTGAGCTTCCTGTGTTCTTCCCAAATTATTCTAATAGGTCAGAACAAAAGTTGCACAGTTTAGATATTCACCGCCAGCTTAGGTACTATCTAGATAGGACCAAACAATTCAGGAAATCTGACCAACTGTTTGTTTCTTATGCAGAAGGTAGAATGGGCCTTCCATTCTCTAAAGTCTCTCTCTCTAGATGGCTCATTTCGTTGATTACCCTAGTATATGAAATAAGACATCAACGGTTGCCATCCAAACCCAGGGCTCATTCAACTAGAGCTTTAGCCACCTCGGTAGCTTTCCAAGATAGGCTGCCTATTGATTCGATTTGTTCTGCAGCTACTTGGGCTTCTCCCCATACCTTCATTTCTCATTACAAGTTGGACCTGGCCTCTAGAGACCGGGCCAACTTTGGTTCCACTGTACTCAAGAGTCTGTTCCGATAGGCCACCCGGGACAAGGTGCTAGGGACGTGGTCCCATCCAGCAAGAATGAAGGCGAGATTGACAACTTAACATTTAGAAGTTATGTACCTACCATAACGTTCCATGTTAGTTGTCTTCTTCTCGCCGCCTTTCTTGCGTCCCACCCTCCTTCCCCCTAGCCAGGACAGACCTAGAAGAGTTTTTCTTTGTTCCTTATGGAATTTTGTTGCTGGTATTAGCTTTCAAACGAGATCTGAGGAAGTTACCGCCTAGCATTATGGGATATAGGGGAGCCTCGAGCCGGTGAAACTAGCTCTCGAGCTTTAGTATTGGCCGAGTCAGAGCTGAGGATCGGCTCCGAACCCATCCAGTAAGAAAGAAGGCGAGAAGAAGACAACTAACATGGAACGTTATGGTAGGTACATAACTTCTAATTTTTCACACTGCAAGTGCTAGTCTTTTAGGTTGTTTTTCTTAAAAAAAAAAAAAAAAAAACTTCTGGGCTTGTTTTCTGCCTTTCCTGTTGCTAGAGTAGTCCAGATACAGATTTGCAGTATCCAGGACCGCTTTTTTAAGTTTCCCCAGACCCTTCTGTGTTAGAGGAAAGCTTTCTAGCTTATCAGTGGGAGTGGTAAGCACTAGGTAGCCTATCTACCACAAGAGGAGTGGTTTCCAGATCTTATTTGCCATTTGGGCAGTTTTTTAAATCCCTTTCAACTTTCTCTTCTCTCTTGCACTTTAATTACCTTATTCGCCAGCACTTCATCAGGCTTTTTGTAGCAAATATTGTAGCACCCACAAGTGCTATCAGCACTAGACGTCCTATGAAAACAGCTCCTGTACTTAGTATTGGGGACCACCCGTCCTGGCATGTCTAAAGGTCAGTTTCCTGTGCTTTCTTCTATTAACCTGGTGAACTTGGCCATTCTGAGGCAGTGTAGCAACTGCCTCATGTACACAGACAACCCTCTTTTCTTACCTCACAACACTCAGACTTGTGAGAGATGCGCCTATATCTCCAAATTGGAAGCCATGCACTCTCCAGCCAAGACTGGAAGAGCTGGTCAAGAGGAGGTCAACACCTGCACCACACCACATGGAGCACACAGCCATCCAGAACACCCACTATCACAGCCCTTACATAAAAGCACAAACCACACACCCACCTTCGCAGAGGCTCTCAACAGAAATCTACCCAAACAGCAGAGACCTCCAAGGCAGAAACGGACTCAACCACCACAACACAGCACAAACCAAAGGACATGTAGCTCACCTACACAGTGTGCCCCTCAACCCAAGCCCCTAAGGCAAAACAGCTTGCCCAATACAATAGTCATAGTGATTCAATGGTGAGGCACACTGATGTCCCACTCACTAGGTTGTATAAGGAGAAGGTAACAGTCAGCTGTCTGTCAGGTGTCAGGATCTGGCACACAAAACACGCACTCAGGTCACTCCACAACAAGTACAAGTATGACTCTGTTATTGTCCGTGTGGGTGTGAATGACCTGAATCGCACCTCCCTGGACTACATGAAAAGAGACATGGTGGAGCTCTCAGATGGCCCAGGCAGGTATTACCCTAGCCCTGAGCAGCATCCTACTATTGCCCAGAATGATACCACAGTAGAAACAAAAAATGACTGACTTCAACAGCTGGCTAAGTTTCTGGTGTCATTCTAAGGGGATCCAGCATCTGTCTGCTTGGACTGACATGATTGACAGACTTCACTGCTTTGTCAGAGATGGTCTGCATCTGTCACCCCTGAGTTTCCGTGTACTGGCTAAGTCTCTTGCCACCCTTATAGTGCCTTTTTTAGCGGTGTTCCAAAGACCAAATTACGGCTTTAACAGCTGTAAATAAATGCAATCTGAGGGTCGTGCTGCTCAGTGCTGTAAGTCTAAATCTCAAGATGCACTCGCTCTAAGCACTCCTCAAAATGGAGAACATAGACATTTATCCTGTCATGGAGACCTGACTTAAAGCAGCAGAAAGCACCCCTGCGCTACCAGGCTATAACTCATTCCACACCTTTTGGCCCCAGAACATGGACTGAAGCTCCAAAGGTGGTGGTGTCTCCATATTTATAAAGGATATGCACACCTCCTGACTAGTAGCCCAGCATAATGCTTCTGAGATACTCCAGGTACAGCTAACATCGGGTAAGATGGCGATTCAGGTCATAGCCTACTATAGGTCCCCAACCATGTCCCAAGACTCACTCCACAGTCCTAAGAACCCTGGAAACTTTCAAGGTCCAACCCAACACTCATACTAGGTGACTTCAACTACCCCTCCATCAGATGGGAAAACTACTCCTGCACCAATGCACTAGTCCAACGCTTCCTGGAATTCATCAGTTCCAATGCCCTGGACCAGCTCATTCTTACCCCCACTAGAGGAAGCAACATCCTTGACTTGGTTATTTCTAACATGGGCAACCATTGCTCTACACCAGTGGTCAATTCCTACCTGGTTAGATCCGACCACAAACTAATCACCATGGAAATCTACAACTCACCCACACACCCCCGCAAAGGTATCCACCATGAAAAACGTCTCCAAAGCTGACTTTGGACTCCTAAAAACAGAGGTGGCTAACTTCACGGCACTCATGCCAAAGGAAAATAGATGCATGACTGCTGAATCATACATCAATGCACTGTACAAACATGTACATAAATGCATGGAACTAGCCATACCCAACAGAACCAAGAGCCACATGCTCCAGGGATCTAAACCTTATCACAATAAACAAAACATGCTGGAGGGATAGGTTCCTGACCCAGAGACTCCCCAGACTCTGGAATAGACTGCCCATACATGTCAGAGTGCCTCTTTGGCCCTCTTCAAAAGGAACCTTGGCAATTGGATGGGCGAAAGGAAATTCACCCCGGTGATCACGTCAGTCACCCTGCTAGACAGGGGTCCAGGGAAGTAAATAGTGTGGAAAGAAATAGCCAGGGAATTGTTATGGTTAGGCTTGTATAGGCCCTAGGGCTGATAGCCTAGTAACCAACCTATGAACCTAAGATGTTCTCCTCCAAAAAAAGGAAGCCAGTCTGGTGGTCACCTGCCATTAATAAACTCTACAACAAAAGGAAGAAACTGTTGCAGAAAAATGCGAAGTCCCGAGACGGGAAAAATTCCCTTATTAGCCTCAACAAAAAGTTGAGATCCCTCATCAAAACCTCCAAAGTCAGCTATGAAGGCAGAATTGCAGCAGACACTAAAAACAACCACAAAGCCTTCTATAGTTATATCGAGGATCTCCATGGCAATACCCAGATTTCTTCTGAGTTGCTGCACAATGGTGCCTCCTATACTGAGCCAACAGATATTGCCAACATACTGGCCAACAGATTGTGCCAACTTTACCCCTCTCCCCCCAAAAGACCAATCTCAATACTGGAAGAATGCCAGGCACCCAACATTACTGCAGCACAGGTTAAAGGTGCATTGTCTAAGGTCAAGAATACAGCTTCCATGGGACCCAACAGTATCCCTGGCTGTGTTCTATATGAACTACAAAGTGAACTGGCACCACATATGTGTGCTCTGTTCACTCACAGCCTCATCTCAGGCTTTGTTCCTACCGAATGGCACACTGCTACAGTCATCCGTCTCCATAAAGGAGGAGCTACAGACCCTGGAAGTTATCGCCCCATTAACCTGACGAGTTTGATACATAAGGCTATGGAGCTCATCATCATGCACCTAATTAACAAGAATATAGGGAATCTCCAAACTCTAAATCCCACGCAATTTGGTTTTGTGAAAGGTAGATCATGCCTGCTCAACCTGGTTGACTTCTTTGAGTCAATCACCAGAGCAGTGGATGAAGGTAAGGCAGTTCCATACAGCCTACCTCAATCTGGCCAAGGTCTTTGATACCATTCCTCACTCAGGAATTATTGATAAACTCAGAAAACTAGGCATCAACCCCTATATCATTAGGTGGGTTGCAAATTGGCTCACAGAACCAACCAGTCATGAGTAGAGTCCTGGGTCCTCTCCTATTTGGCATCTACTTCTCAGAAGTCCAGTCCAACACGGAAGGACTCTGGCTGAACAAATTCGCAGATGACTGCAGGCTGGGAGCCATTATTAGCTCCCCACTGATGCAGACATCCTACAGAAAGGCCTCACTGAGACCAATGACTGGCATCAAAACCATGGCCTTAAGCTTAATGCCAAAAAAATGCATGGTCATCCCCTTTGGGAAGAACTCAGTTCCCACTAATTACCACATCAATGGTAGCCCACTGAGCACTGAAGGTGTTACAAGAGATCTGGGGACACAGGTTGACAGCAACCTCTCCTTCGACCACCACATTGCCACTGTGGTCAGAAAGTCCTTCATTGTGGCACATCTCATTACCAGGGGTTTTGCATCCAGGAAGAAAGAGTTCATCATTTCTCTCTACTCTTCCCTCATTAGACCAATCCATAAGTATAATGCCCCATTTGGCATGTACCTCACTAGACACCTGCAACAGTAGGAGAGGCCACAAAAGTACCTCACGAAGGGGATCCTAGGCCTTAAACACATACTACACGGGCAGACTCAAAAAAACTCCATCTCTTCAATGTCTCATATCGTTTACTAAGAGGCGACTTCTGCTTGACTTACAAAGCCATGTCTGACCCAGCTCTGTTAGAAATACTACATCTAAAGAAATACCAATCCCTCCGCTCCACACGCTCCAGAGACCTCAACCTCATTACCACAATCAACAGAACATGCTGGAAGGACATTTTCATAACCCAGAGACTACCTACCCATGCTCTGGAATAAACTTCCCATACATGTCAAGCAGAGCACCTCACTAGCCCTCTTCAAGCGAAATCTTGATGAGTGGATGGGTAATAGAAAGTTCACTTTCACAGATCCAGTGGCTCTACTTGATAGAGGCATTGGGAACTAACGGGTGGCACAGTAACAGGGCACTTCTATGGGTTAAGCTTGTAAAGGCTCCAGGGCTATTAGCCTAGTACACACCTATGAAGAGGAAGTCTTTGTCTGTGATACTTAACTCTTCTCAGATTCATTCACCTGTGAGTTATGAATCTGATGATGATACATTCTCTCCTGATTTTCCTGTAAAGGAACATTTGTTTGGTAATGCACCTTTAAAAATGATGCAGCTCTTCCAGTGGGAAGGTAAACAGGTCTGTCATGCTCAAAAAATGTACTATGATTTCTTACTTATAGGAGTCTCAAAACCATCTACCATTCCTCCTGAGTTGGAGCTGTTAATGAAATCTTTACCATTGCTTTCTTTAATCCAGATTTACTGGCACCTGCTTCCAAAAACATGACAGATTGCATAAAGTTCCTGAGTCCCATAAATCCCTTTACAAAAATCTCTCCTCTGACCCTGCAAGAATGTTGTTGGAATCTGACAAGACAGCTAAACTCCTGCCATCTCCTAATATATTGCCTAATGATAAGGATAGCAGGGTTATGTATTTGTACAGAGAGGAGGCGCACGCGTCTGCTGCACTTTCCTTCTGTGCTGTTAATTATATAGCTAGATATCTTTTATGTGGGAACATTAACAATATTTTCAGATATGCTTGATTCAGAATGGAAATATTCTGCTATTTCTGTCATGAATGATGTCACACATGTGCCCAGACATTGTATTAAATGTGGCTATGAGGCAGATGATGCTTCTCAATAACTAGTGCTGCTGATTTTGTTCTGAGCAATGTTCTTGTATGAGGTTATAATCTGTGTTAGAAGTTGTGAAGGCCATGTTTAGATGCCCCACTAGATATAGAAAAACTCTTTTGGACCTGCAGCTACTGAGCTATTCAAGAATCTTCAGGAAAGGGGCAAAATTATACAGGATGTTAAATTTTCCATTCTCCTGTTCCTAAATTTCAAAGAAACTATCCATCTAAAGCTGGTCCCTTTTTCCATAAGTAACAACCTCCCCCCCAAAAAAAAACAGATTTCCTAAAGAGATCTTGGGAGAAAAGTCAGTATTCAGTGGATAAAAATCCTCCTTTCCTGATAAGGCATTTACTTTATGACTATCTTCCTCTGCCTCCAATCCCCCTTTACAATGTCTATCAGTCTCCTCCCTCTGTCAAAGAAACTTTCCCGTTCTCTTCCAGTTTGGGAATCAATAATAATCTGACAGGTGGGTCCTCAACATCATACAGAAAGGATACAAGATGTCCTGGCATCTTCTTCCTCTCAGCGTAGGCAATTCATTACATTCCTTTAAACCAACAGTCCCTTATCTTTCCTGTTCTGCAAGAATTTTCTCTTCATGGGACCACAGAGGTGGTCCCTCCTCAGCAAAAGGAAGGGAGTTTGAGACCAATCCTCAATCTGTCTACTCCCAACACATTTATGGTTATCCCAGAGTTCAAGATGTTAATCTTGCAGTCTCTTCTTCCTGTGATCTTTCCCCAGGCTTTCTTGATGACTGGATATAAAGGATTCTTACCTACATCTACTAATTCATCCAGATCAAAGGTGATTTTTAAGGTTTTGTGCCTTACAATTTCACTTTGTTTTCTGCTTTGCCGTTTGTTCTTTCTACTGCCCCAATAGTATTCACAAAGTGCCTGGTTCATGTCATTGCCTTTTGCAGACTGTAGGGGACACGCATTTTCACTTATCTGGGTCACCCTCTTTGGGCTTCAACGAGGGGCATACTGCTTGCACACATCAACTTTCCTTTGGATCTTTTTTGTCATGTGGATTTCAATATAAACTTTAAAAAGTTTACTTTTTGTCTTTCCTAGGATCTAGTGTTTTTGGGGTGCAGAATCAATATGGTCTCTGACAGCTTTTTTTCCACAGGACAAAATACTATTCCTAGCAGACTGCTTTCTATCTCTCCTTCTTCCACAGGAATTTACTTCAGCAAGAGAGGTTTGAGACGCCTGGGGTATATGGCTTCCACTATGCAAATGAAGCCTTTTGCTAGACTCTACAGAAAAAAACATTCAGGGGTATCTCAAATCCATTTGATAACACCATTGTCACCCTATGAACATTCCAGTTCTTTCCTTGCCTTTCCTAGAAAGAATTTCTTTGGTGGATCAACCAGATATCATCCAATCCAGGAGTGTTCTTTCTGGTTCCCTCCCCTTGCCAAGCCCTCTACATGGATGCCTCAGCCCTGGCATGGGAGGCAAAGGTCCAGAGTTTATGGTCAAAGAAAGACAAAGATCACATAAATGTCAAGGCAATGAAAGCACTCATCCTAGCTTTTCAAATGTTTTCATCATCATCCCCCAGGTCCTCCCCAACTACTCACAGACAAAAGTGTCATGTGATATTTGTGTGTGTGTACTTTTTGTAGGCATCTGAGTGGTGCTCTTCAATTTTTCCCTTAGATCTGCTAGTTCTCTGCTCTCCTGCACTTCTACTAGCTTATTAGTCTAGCACTTTACCAGACTTCTTGTAGCAGTTATTGTAGCACACAGCAGTGCTACCAGCACTAAACTTTCTACAAGGAAACAGATCCAGTACTTATTATTAATGCCCACCCCTCCAGGCATGTCTAAAGGACCATTCCCTGTACTTTCTCCTATTAGCCTGGTGAGCTTGGGCATCCTGAGGCAATGTAGCAACTGCCTCGTGTACACTGACAACCCTCTCCTCTTACCTCCCAACAAACAGATCCACGAGAGATGCACTTATATATCCAAATTGAAAGCCATGCACTCTGCAGCCAAGCCAATAGTGGTCAAGAGGAGAAGGTCAACACTTGCACCATGGAACACACAGCCCTCCGGAACACACACCAGCACTGCCTTCACATAAAAACACAAACCACACACCCACCTTCATCGAGGCTGTCAGTAACAATCTGCACAAACAGCAGAAATGCACTTGACCACCACAACACAACACTAATCATGCAACACATAACTCTCCTAAACAGTGTGCCACTCAACCAAAGCCCCTAAGGCAAAACAGCATGCCCAACACACTAGTCATAGGTGACTCGTTAGTGAGGCACACTGATGTCCCACTCACTAGGTTGAATAAGGAGAAAGTAACAGTCAGCTGCCTGTCAGGTGCCAGGATCCACCACATAATGCACACACTCAGGTTGCACACACTCAGGTCCCTCAACAACAGTTGCAAATATGACTCTCGTACATCTGGGTGTGAATGACTTGAGACACACTTCCCTGGGCTACATGAAAAGAGACATGGAGGAGTTCTCAGATTATGTAGCCCAGACGGGTATGACCCTAGCCCTGAGCAGCCTCCTAACATCACCCAGAACGATACCACAGTACAAGCAGAAAATTATTGATTTCAATAATTGGCTTAGTTTCTGGTGTCATTCTAAGGGGATCCAGTATCTGTCTGACTGGAATGACATGATTAACAGACCTAGATGCTTTGCCAGAGATGGCCTGCACCTTTCACCCCTGGGCTTCCGGATACTGGCCAAGGTACTTGCCACCCCTATCATGCCTTTTTTAGGCGGTGTTCCAAAGGCCAAATTAATACACCAGCGGCCAGCAATCGCAGTAAAGAAACACTTCAATCCAAATAAAGGAGTTATTTATTGATTAATCGTTAAATTCAAACCAGTTTTGGCTAACCAGCCTTCATCAGTGAATCGCATTCTCATCCAATGTTAGTAAGGAATATTTATACATAGTTCCAACCAATGAAAACATGGTATGGTCCAAAAAAATTGTTTAAGCAACCGAGAATGCAATCGCATCAAAATGTATATATGAATATTAATAATACAGTAAGGGGCATTATAAAACATTACAAATTATTAATATAAACATGTATTATATAATATTCAATTTCAATGTATTATTCTTTATATATTCCATCATACCAATATTACCATATAAAACTTAACGACAGTTATATACACAAATGTGATAGCATATGACAATATGTTATTTAGAGAGACCTAAGTCTCAAAACCTATCTTATTAATCCAAAAAGTCCAAAAAACACTAATATACAATTCACATGTCCAATAAGACAACAAGGTTACCTGGGACAATTATTTTTCACAAACAAATCATATTTTAGTGTCCGTCAACACTAATATGTATATGGAAATTAATCCATATTTATTGTTGGCCAATGGATACACCTTATATATATATATATATATATATATATGGGTCCCCTACTATTTACCGAAACGCCGATTCGCCGACAAAGAAATCACCGACACCAAACGACCGACAACGCAGTTGACCGACACGCTGGAATCCCGACAGCCAGAAGACCGACAAGGGGAATGTGTAAGCGCGACCTGGTAAGTATGCGATAGTGAGGGATTTAGGAGTAGGGAGCGGACAGGTAAGTGTGCAATAGTGAGGGATGTAGGGTTAGGGTGTGTGATAGGTGAGTGTGCGGTAGTGTCGGAGCTTGGGGTTAGGGGTGAGTAAGTGAGTTAGGGTTAGGGTGCAGGTAGGGAGAGTGTGCGGGAGTGTCGGAGCTTGGGGTTAGGGGTGGGTAAGTGAGTTAGGGTTAGAGTGCAGGTAGGGAGAGGGTGCAGTGTCGGAGCTTGGGGTTAGGTGGGTAAGTGAGTTAGGGTTAGGGTGCAGGTAGGGAGAGTGCGGTAGTGTTGGAGCTTGGGGTTAGGGGTGGGTAAGTGAGTTAGGGTTAGGGTGCAGGTAGGGAGAGTGTGCGGTAGTGTCGGACCTTAGGGTTAGGGTTTGGGTTAGGGCTAGTGGATATGTCCTGTAGTGTACTGTGTCGTTTACGTGTAGTGTGTCGGTGTTATGGTGTTCGGTGTTTTGCGTTGTCGGTACTTTTTGTTGTCGGTCGTTTGGTGTCGGTGATTTCTTTGTCGTAATCCAAGCTTCGTAAATAGTAGGGGACCCATATATATATATATATATATATATATTTATGTAGTAAGCATATTTTATAATGGAACATATCTAAATGTAGTGTTGAATTTCTTAACCCATATTATAAATATGTATATACCAAATGAATATTTAATACATTGTTTATATGGCTAAAAAGCATAGCAACAGTGTTAGAAGTTTGTAATATGCTCATATACAAATTCAAATTGCTGGAAATTATAATTTCTCAACTAATATTTTGATATGCTCATATGCATATTGCAAGTTGCAAGACATTATAATGTCTGAACTACCTATAGTTAATGCATACATTGCCTATACTGTAGTGTTCAGACAGGTTATAAGTGGTCATTAAGACCTGGGGGCAATAATGCCCCAAGATTAATAATCCAATACTTTTCTTTATGGTTCAAAATACTATGCCAACCTTGTTGATTGCTTCTATCCCGTATGATTTTGTCTATGATCATAAACATGAATCTGGCATTGGTATGTTTAATAGTATGTCTATAGAGGGCATTAGTCTCTTTCTTATTTCGAATGTCACTTTTATGTTCATTCATTCTTATTGTAAGGGAGCGTGAAGTTTGACCAACATAAAAAGCTGAACATTGACAGGTGGCCAAATATATAATCCAACTGCTACTGCAGTTACCAAAGACTCTTAAGTCATAAACCCTGCTAGTCTTGGCACTGGTAATTTTTTTGAGTTTACTTACTTGTTGACATGATCCACAATGTCCACACGGAAAGGTACCCAAAAGTTGATCTGCAGTTATGATCATTTGTTTGTATATTTCACCTCCACTTTCCTTGTGCTTGTAATGTGAAAATAGGGCACCCAGTGTTTTGTCCTGTCTGTTTGAAAATTGACATTTGGGACCTAAAAGTCTCCTTAATTCTTCGTTTGGCAGAAGTATGTTCCAGTGGGTATCCCAAGATGTTTCTAATGATATTATGATTTCGTCCATATGTGGTTACAAACCTAAGCCTAGACTCCACCCCTATAGTTTCACGTTTTTTGTATTGTAATGTA
This sequence comes from Protopterus annectens, assembly GCF_019279795.1. Classification (NCBI taxonomy): domain Eukaryota; kingdom Metazoa; phylum Chordata; order Ceratodontiformes; family Protopteridae; genus Protopterus; species Protopterus annectens. The sequence continues at coordinate 1,938,393,770 of NC_056743.1, read as the reverse complement.
TTCCTATCTTGATTGATAGACCATTCACTTGCCCTAAGTATATCAGATTCTCTATAGCCCCTTTCTATAAACCTGTTATAGAGATCCAGTTTGGCCTGATCAAAATCATGCTTTGATGAGCTGATACGTTTGATGTGCATGAATTGAGATTTGGGTATATTGCGGATGGTGTGGCGTGGATGCATACTTGAAGCATGGAGCAAGGTGTTATACTGTGGATATTTCCTATATGTCTTGGTATTGAGTATTGTCATAATTCCTGTAGACTGTAACATCCAAAAAGTCAATGGTGTCTTGATTAGATGTTACCGTAAACTCTATACCTCAAATGTTTCCATTCAGATATTCCACAAACTCCTGTAAATATGCTTAATCTGCCACACCATCCAGCAGTCATCCAAATATCTGCGCCATATGTCAATCTCAACCATGTATAAGTTATGGAGCGGATTATAGATCATGCACTCCTCAAAATATGCCATGATTAGGTCTGCATATATGGGCGCAAATGATGCCCCCATAGCAGTACCTTGGAGTTGTCAATAGCACTCTCCTGGAAAATAAAAACATTTTTATTGAGTACATGTTCTGCCATGCATATAAGTAATGTGTTGAATCCAGGTGGATATAGAGCTGATTGTTCAAGCCAATATTGTAAGGCCTGCAGGCCTGCCCAGTGAGGTATGCTAGTGTATAAACATTTCACATCCAAAGTACACATGAGCCAATCTGGCTCCAGTTGTGTATCCTGTATAATTTAAAGAAACTGAGTTGTATCCTGCAATATGGCCCTAACTGATGTGAGCAATGGTTTTAAATGTTGTGTTAGGTTCCGTAAGGGAACAGATGCCCGACACAATTGGTCTACCGGGGGGTTTGGAGATAGATTTGTGTATCTTCAGGAGAAGATATAAAATCTGTTTTTGTGGATCTGTAACCATCAGATGTTTAGCTGTGCTCTTAGTAATGATTCCTTCTTCCTCTGCCGAGTTCAGGAAAGTGTCTGTGTCTTTCTTGAAAACCGGGGTTGGATCAATGGACATGTACATATAACATCTGGTATTAGAAAGTTGTTCTTTACCTCCATTCAAATAGTACCTCATGTTCATAACCACAACCGCCCCTCCTTTGTCAGCTGGTAATATGACAATGTTATGATTTTTCCTCAATTCCTCCATAGCCATCTTTTCCGAAGGGGAAATATTTTGACCCATAATACAAGATTCCCTTTGTGGAAAGTGCAGATCTCTGAGTACTGCTTGTTGAAATATGGATACATGTTTGTTCATGGATGGTTGGAATTCAGATTTGTAAAATCTGAATTCATTTGATCTTTGAGAGGTTTGGTCTGAAAAAAACAATTTAAGATTAAGATTGTGACAAAAACAAATTCCATCAGATACTATACTGTACTCATTAGAAAAAATTCCAGGTACAAATCCAAGACCTTTATTGAGTAATTGTTCTTGTTCATTTATATGTATTACATCTGACAAATTCAACACATTTCTATGGTCATTATCAGTTATTTCAGAAGTGTCTGTATCAATCCCTCTACAGAATTTGTTCTTGTACCCATGCTTGTGTTTGCGGCATCCCCGCTGCCTTTTTCTATGTCTAAAGGGTGTGCTGTGTTGGATTTTTTATGGATAGGTGACTCCCTGTAGTGAAGAGTTGTCCATATAGGAGGATTCTTCCCCTTATGTGCTCCCAAAGGACCTTTCATTGGTCTTCAGGATAGACCTGGGTCTTTTCCTGGATCTACTATTTGCTGTCTCCTGATTGGTATCCATAAATCTTACTGATCTGAATGATTCAAATGGGCGTCCTCTTTGATGGTCAGTAATGTCCCTATTAAATTTCTTGATTTTTCTATCCTTAGTCTGTTTTTCATAGCTTGCCAATTCCTTCGACAGTTTTGTCACTGAGCCCGCTTACATGGATAGTGATTCATACTTTTTACATTCCTCACAAATTGTTTTAACCTCAATTAGGTTAATATCAACCATTCTTTCATAGTATGAGGCAAGTATTTTAACAAACATCATAGATGCTTGTTGTAACACCATATTCCATTATTTGGTTAGTCTCTCTTCAGATCTACCAACCAAGGGTTATAAACGGATTCTCAGGCCTCTTGGGGCTATATCCCTATTAATGTATGCACAAAATAATCTGAGATGCCAAATATTGGCTCTTAAATTCTTTAAGCCCTTACTTAAATTGTTGAAGGCCATGTCACAACCATTTGAAGGATTATTCAAGGAGCCATTCATATTTATGTGTAGTATCTTAAGTTTCAGCAGTTTATGTACACAAAGTTAATAACGACGCCAGCACGACCTTCTGTCATACAGAGTATTATGCAAAATCAAGATACAACCCTGCGGGTTATAAGTTCTATGCAATCCTTCAGTATAAGGCATGCCATCATATAGGGGATAAGTCTCTGCAATGAGATAAATTCGTTAAGCAAACAGTCATAAATAATAAACCTTACAACAAAGCTTATCATTAATAATGGTAGTCAGATGTGATGACCTGAATGAAAGACCTATACTTAACTTGCGTTGTCCTGAAAATGCTAAACAAAGTCCTGTTTCCTGAGCGCAGTTAAACATCTGATGGTTACAGATCCACAAAAACAGATTTTTTATATTCTCCCGAAGACACACAAATCTATCAACAAACCCCCCGGTAGACCAATTGTGTCGGGCATCGGTTCCCTTACGGTACCTTTGTCAGTTTTTCTAACACAACATTTGAAACCATTACTCACATCAGTTAGGACCAGATTGCAGGATACAACTCAGTTTCTTCAAATTATACAGGATACACAACTGGAGCCAGATTGGCTCATGTGTATATTGGATGTGAAATCTTTATACACTAGCATACCTCGCTGGGCAGGCCTTACAATATTGGCTTGAACAATCAGCTCTATATCCACCTGGATTCAATACATTACTAACATGCATGGCAGAACATGTACTCAATAAAAATGTCATTTATTTTCAAGGAGAGTGCTATTGGCAACTCCAAGGTACTGCTATGGGGGGGATCATTTGCTCATGGCATATTTTGAGGAGTGTATGATCTACAATCCACTCCATAACTTGTACATGGTTGAGATTGACATATGGTGCAGATATTTGGATGACTGCTGGATGGTGTGGCGTGCAGATTTAGCATATTTACAGGAGTTCGTGCAATATCTGAATGGAAACATTTGGGGTATAGAGTTTACGGTAACATCTAACCAAGACACCATTGACATTTTGGATGTTACAGTCTACAGGAATGATGGCGATACTCTTAATACCAAGACCTATAGGAAATATCCACAGTATAACACCTTGCTCCATGCTTCAAGTATGCATACATGCCACACCATTTTCAATATACCCAAATCTCAGAAAAAAACAGACTTGCCACTGAACGAAGTACTCACTGAGTAAGCAATCCAATAGTCACAGAACAAAACCAAAGTGGTACACCAGGCAGACCAAATGATCGAAAAAAAGCAGTATTCACTTCACTTCTTTATTCCAAAAAACAGAGTAAGCGCTTTCACGTTAAACCCAAATCTCAATTCATGCGCATCAAACGTATCAGCTCATCGAAGCATGATCTTGATCAGGCCAAACTGGATCTCTATAACAGGTTTATAGAAAGGGGCTATAGAGAATCTGATATACTTAGGGCAAGTGAATGGTCTACCAATCAAGATAGGAATACATTATTACAATACAAAAAACGTGAAACTATAGTGGTGGAGTCTACGCTTAGGTTTCTAACCACATATGGACGAAATCATAATATCATTAGAAACATATTGGATACCCATTGGAACATACTTCTGGCAAATGAAGAATTAAGGATACTTTTAGGTCCCAAATGTCAATTTTCATACAGACGGGGCAAAACACTGGGTACCCTATTTTCACATTACAAGCACAAGGAAAGTGGAGGTGCAATATACAAACAAATGACCATAACTGGAGATCAACTTTTGGGTACCTTTCCATGTGGACATTGTGGATCATGTCAACAAGTAAGTAAACTCAAACAATTTACCAGTGCCAGCACTAGCAGGGTTTATGACTTAAGAGTCTTTGGTAACTGCAGTAGCAGTTGGATTATATATTGGCCACCTATCAATGTTCGGCTTTTTATGTTGGTCAAACTTCACGCTCCCTTAGAATACGAATGAATGAACATAAAAGTGACATTCGAAATAAGAAAGGGACTAATGCCCTCTATAGACATACTATTAAACACACCAATGTCAGATTCATGTTTATGATCATAGACAAATTCATAGGGGATAGAAGCAACCAACAAGGTTGGCATAGTATTTTGAACCATAAAGAAAAGTATTGGATTATTAATCTTGGGGCACTATTGCCCCCAGGTCTTAATGACCACTTATAACCTGTCTGAACACTACAGTATAGGCAATGTATGCATTAACTATAGGTAGTCCAGACATTATAATGTCTTGCAACTTGCAATATGCATATGAGTATATCAAAATATTAGTTGAGAAATTATAACTTCCAGCGATTTGAATTTGTATATGAGCATATTACAAACTTCTACCACTGTTGATATGCTTTTTAGCCATATAAACAATGTATTAAATATTCATTTGGTATTTTCATATTTATAATATGGGTTAAGAAATGGAACACTACATTTAGATATGTTCCATTATAAAATATGCTTACTACATGAATATAAATATATATATATATATATATATATATATGTATATTAGTATAACATAATATATATATATATTAGTATAACCAGACTACTCACTATATTATAAGCCTAGCACTTGTTCTCAATACTTCTCTACTAAGTAAGCACTCTCGTACTAAGTAAAGCACTACATCTACTTACCACCCCTGTGAACATCCACTTCCCTTAAAGGTATACCACTCCCTTATACTGTTCTAGCATGTCAAGTGGTAGATTACTGGCGTTGTCTCCAGTTCAGCTGGTCAATATGGGTATCTTGAGACAATGCTACAATTGTCTCATGTACACAGACAACCCTGTCCTCCTCCCACCAAACACAAATACATGTGAGAGATGCAACTATATAGCCAAACTGGAGGCTGAACTCTCTCAACTCAGGGCTGGCATGACCAGACAGGAGGAGATGGCAACCACACACACAACAATCCCAGTCCCACATAGACCTAACACAACTGCAAACCAAACACAAAGACATACTCGGAGGCTCTAATAAAAAACTTACCAAAACAACAGAGGCTCCCAAAGCAGACATCCAAAAATCCACCACCTCAAAACAAAACACATGCAACACATACTTCAATAAATCAGTGTGTCGACCAATCACAGCCCTTAAGGCCAAACACCTTGCCTGATACACTAGTAATAGGTGACTCCATAGTCAGACACACTGATGTCCCACTGACCAGGCTGAACAAGGAGAAGGTGACTGTGAGCTATCGGGAGCTAGGATCCACCACATAACACACGCACTCAGGTCACTCCAAAGCAAGTACAAATATGACTCCGTCATTGTCCATGCTGGTGTAAATGACCTGAGACGTACCTCCCTGGACTACATGAAAAGAGACATAGAGGAGCTCTCTGATTATGTAGCCCAGGCTTGTATGACCCTGACCCTGAGCAGCATCTTGCCCTCACCAAGAATGATACCACAATACAAAGACAAGATTATCAGCTTTAACAATTGGCTCAAGTACTGGTGTCATTCTAAGGGGATCCAATGTCTGTCTGCCTGGGATGATATGTTGGACAAGCCACGCTGCTTCGCAAGGGATGGCTTACACCTGTCACCACTGGGCTTCCGGATATTGGCTAAGGCTCTTGCCACCCCCATAGTGCCTTTTTTAGGCAAGGCTCAAAAGACAAACCCACCTCCTTAGAAAACAAAAATGGAAAAAAACTAAGGGTAATGCTGCTCAACGCCAGAAGTCTAAATCTCAAGATGCAGGCAGTTGATGCACTCCTCAGCATGGAGAACATTGACGTCTGTGCAGTAACTGAAACCTGGTTCAAGGCTCCTGAGAGCACCCCAGCACTACCAGGCTATACCTGGTATCATGCTTTTTGGCCCCAAAACCCGGGCTGAACCACAAAGGGAGAGGGAGTGTCCATATTCATAAAGGACACCCACACCTCCAGGTTAGTAGCAACACATAAAGTATCAGAGACCATACAGGTGCAACTAACCATAGGCAAAACTGCTATACAACTGGTAGCATGTTACAGACCACCCTCCCAATCTCAAGAACCCCACTCAGCCTTCCTGAAGACATTGGAGGAAATGAATGTATCACAAAATACCATCATACTGGGAGACTTCAACTACCCAAACATAGATTGGGTACATTATTCTAGCCCTAATATCCTAGCCCAAAGGTTCCTGGAATTCATAAATTCAAATGCACTGGAACAACTAGTCACCTCTCCCACTAGGGGAGATGATATACTAGACCTGATCATCACAAACATGGGGACAAAATGCTCCACACCGGAAGTATACCCCTCACTAGTGAGATCTGACCACAAACTAATCACCCTGGATATACATATCCCACCTTCACCCCCAGCACAAAAGACCACAGTGAAAAATTTCGCAAAAGCAGACTTCACTCTTCTTAAGACTGAGATGGTATCCTTTAAGCCCACTGTGCCAGTGGATACCACATCCCACAATGCCGAATCCTTCACAAAAGCATGGATCATGCAATCCCAAACAAATCCAAGTCCCTCTCCACCAAATGTAAGCGTCCTGTCTGGTGGACCTCAGCCATAAACAAATTGTATAACAAAAGAAGGAAGCTACTGCACGTCAGAGCGAAATCCCATGAAGGGAAGACATCTCTGATCAACATTAGCAGAAAACTACATTCTCTCATAAAAACATCCAAGGCAAACTTTGAGAGAAAAATCGCTAAGGACACTAAAGATAACCACAAAGCCTTCTTCAGCTATGTTAGAAACCTGGGCGGAAACCCTCAGATATGATTAGAGTTGGTTCACAACAACAAAAAATACACTGAACCCACAGATATTGCCAACATTCTGGCTGACAGGTTCAGTGCAAATTTCTCCCCTCCTTCACCCCCAAAAGGAGAAATACTTATCCCAGCTGAATGTAATCTCCCTGTCATCTCAGATGTCCAAGTGAGAACCGCCCTAAACAAAGCAAAAAACAGCATCAATGGGACCTGACGGTATCCCGGGGTGCGTGTTACATGAACTCCAAGAGGAGCTAAACCCACACATAAAAATGCTATTTAATCTTAGCCTTACTTTGGGATATGTACCTGAACACTGGCATACAGCAACAGTGGTCCCACTCCACAAGGGGGGTGCCTCTACAGACCCTGGAAACTACCGCCCCATAAGCTTAACTAGCCTGGTCTACAAAGCTATGGAAAGAATCATTATGGAACTCATAAACATGACATGACATAGGGGACCTACAGACACTTGACCCCACCCAGTTCGGCTTTGTAAAGGGCAGATCCTGCCTTTTAAACCTTGTTGACTTTTTCGAAACAGTCACTAGAGCCATTGATGAGGGCAAAGCAGTCCATACAGCATACCTGGACTTGGCTAAGGCCTTCGACACAATACCCCACTCAGGCATCATAGATAAGCTAAACAGCTTAAAAGTAAACCCTTATGTCACTAGATGGGTTGCAAACTGGCTAAAGGACAGAACCCATAAAGTTAAAATCGCTGGAGCAATGTCAGACTCAAAGCCAGTCACAAGTGGTGTCCCACAGGGATCTGTCCTGGGACCCCTCTTGTTCGGCATTTATTTCTCAGATGTTAAAGCAAACATGGGAGGGCTGTGGCTGGCAAAGTTCGCAGATGACTGCAAACTAGGCGCCATAGTCGATACACCAGCAGACACACACATCCTACAAAAAGGCCTCACTGAAACGGACAACTGGTGCCGTAGTCACGGCCTTAAACTAAATGCCAAAAAATGTATAGTCATCCCTTTTGGAAAAAAACAAAGTACCCACAAATTATCACATAGACAGCAACCCATTGAGTACGGAAAAAGTAATCAGAAACCTAGGGACCCAAGTAGACAGCGACCTCTCATTTGACACCCACGTTGCCAAAGTGGTTAGAAAAACATTCTACCTTGCACACCTCATCACGAAGGGATTCACATCCAGATCCAAGGATGTCATTGTACCCCTATATTCCTCCCTCATTAGACCCATGATTGAGTACAATGCCCCATTTGGTATGTACCTCACCCGGCATTTTCAGCAGCTGGAGAGACCACAAAAGTACCTCACCAAAAGGATCAAGGGTCTCCAACATATGTCTTATTCTCCCAGACTAAAGAAACTTCAGCTCTATTCAGTAGCATACCGCCTGCTCAGAGGTGATCTCTGCCTTACGTACAAGGCCATGTCCAATCAGGATCTGATGGACATGCTCCACCTCAAAAAATCCAAATCCATCAGGACCACGAGAGCTAAAGACTTAAAACTCGGCACAAGTATGAATAGGACATGCTGGAGGGATAGATTCATAACCCAGAGGCTTCCCATGCTTTGGAACAGGATCCCAGTTCGTATTAGGCAGAGCCCCTCACTGACTCTCTTCAAGAGAAATCTTGATGAGTGGATGGGAGATCGTAAGTTTACCCCAGGGGTCACATCTGTGTCACTGCTAGACAGGGGCACAGTAAACTAATTCTATTATATAAGGGGACCTTCATTGTGTCACTACTAGACAGAGGCACAGTATTCTAGATTTATTCTTTACATTTTTGTACCATTTCATGGGGTGGCAAAAGCCACATCACTATGGCTAGGCTTACAAATGCCCCAGGGCAGATAGCCTAGTACTGTACTATGAAACTATATATATATAGGAGGAGTATCCATTGGCCAACAGTGAATATGGATTAATTTCCATATACATATTAGTCTTGACAGACACCAAAATATGATTTATTTGTTTGTGAAAAATAATTGTCCCAGGTAACCTTGTTGTCTTATTGGACATGTGAATTGTATATTAGTGTTTTTTGGATTTTTTGGATTAATAAGATAGGTTTTGAGACTTAGGTCTCTCTAAACAACATATTGTCATATGCTATCACATTTGTGTATATAACTGTCTTTGAGCTTTATATGGTAATATTGGTATGATGGAATATATAAAGAATCAGTAATAATACATTGAAATTGAATATTATATAATACATGTTTATATTAATAATTTGTAATATCATGTTTTATAATGCCCCTCACTGTATTAATATTCATATGTAAATTTTGATGCTATTGCATTCTCGTTTGTTTAAACAATTGTTTTGGACCATACCATGTTTTCATTGGTTGGAACTATGTATAAATATTCCTTACTAACATTGGATGAGAAATGCTATTCACTGATGAAGGCTGGTTAAACAAAACCGGTTTGAATTTAACGATTAATCAATAAATAATTCCTTTATTTGGATTGAAGTGTTTCTTTACTGCAATTGCTGGCTGCTGGTGTATTATTTCGTAATGGTTTGGCCGAGCAATACCGTACCTGCAAAGCACTTAGTTCCTGCCAAAGACCAAATTACCACCGTAACAGGTACAAACAAATGCAATCTGAGGGTCATGCTGCTCAACACTAGAAGTCTAAATCTCAAAATGCACTCACTCGAAGCACTCCTTAAAATAGAGAACATTGACATTTGTGCTGTAACAGAGACCTAGTTCAAGGCAGCATATAGCACACCTGCACTACCAGGCTGTAACTCATTCCATACCTTCCGGCCCTAGAACTTGGACCGAAGCTCCAAAGGTGGTGGTGTTTCCATATTCATAAAGGATGCGCATGCCTCCAGACTGGTTGCCCAATGTGATGCATCAGAGATACTTCAGGTGGAGCTAACATATGGTATGAGCTCCTAAGCTGTTCAGGTCGTAGCCTGCTATAGGTCTCCGACCATGACCCAAGACACACACCATGTTCCTAAGCACCCTAGAGAATATTAGGGTCCAACCTAACACACTCATACTGGGTGACTTCAACTACCCCTCCTATAACTGGGAAAACTACTCATGTACCAATACACAACGTTTCCTGGAATTCATTAATTCCAATGCTTTGGACCAGCTCATTCTTACCCCCCACTAGAGGTAGCAACATCCTTGACCTGGTCATTACTAACATGGGTGACCATTGCTGTATCAATAGTCAACTCCTCTGTGGTTAGATCCGACCGCAATCTAATCACCTTGAAAATCCACCCCCCCCCCCTCGTAAAGGTAACCATCATGAAAAACTTCTCCAAAGCTAACTTTGGGCTCCTAAAAACAGTTGGCTAACTTCACAGCACCCATGCAACCGCCGAGTCATACAATAATGTCTTGTACGAACACATACACAAATGCATGGATCTCCCCATACCCAATAGAACCAGGACGCTCTCCTCCAAAAAAAGGAAGCCAATCTGGTGGGTCCCCTGCCATAAACAAACCCTACAACAGAAGGAGGAAATTGATGAGAAATAAGGTGAAGTCCCAAGACTGGAAAAAACTCCCTTGTCAGTCTCAACAAAAAGTTGAGATCCCTCATCATATCCCCTAAAGCTACAGACCCTGGGAACTATCACCCCATTAGCCTGACAAGTCTGATATGCAAAGCTATGGAACACATCATCATGGACCTAATAAACAAAGATATAGGGAACCTCCAAACTCCGGATCCCACACAGTTTGGTTTTCCGAAGTGTAGATCATGCCTGCTCAACCTGATCGACTTCCTTGAGTCAGTCACCAGAGCTGTGGATGAAGGCAAAGTGGATGTTCTTCATGTTTCACTGTTGCAGTCATTACATTTGGGTAATCTGCTGGCAGGTTGCCCTCAGTCGGCCTGAATAACGTCTTGGGTCCTGCGTCGGTTGCTGTCTCCTCTTCCATGACGTCAGGTCGTCAGGGGTATAAAACATGCAGCCAAATATATATATATCTATATATATATATATATATATATATATATATATATATATATATATAAATAAACAGAATTATATGTAAATGCACTGTTAGCAACATAAACTTTACCTTCATCTGAAAGCAAATACACCACAAAGGCTTTAGTAAATAGTGAAGGAAAGAAAAGGTATAGAAAAAGGGGGGTGGGTAACCCGAACTAAAACAGTGAATACAGTCGAACATCTACATTTATGGTAAGTGTACACAACTGTACTATGTTCTTCGTGTTTCACTGTTGCAGTCATTATATTTGGGTAGAATCCCAAAGCTATGGATGGGAGGATGGAGCTAAACAGCATTAGGAGTGTCTATAAGGCCCTGCAGATTACCCTAGGATATTCTCCAATGACTGGTGTCAGAACCATGGCCTTAAGCTCAATGCCAAAAAATGTGTCATCATCCCCTTTGGGAAAACCCCAGTTCCCATGAATTACCACATCAATGGTAGTCCACTGAATACAGAAGGTGCCACAAGACATCTGGAAACACAGGTTGACAGCAACCTCTCTTTTGACCACATTGGCACTGTGGTCATAAAGTCCTTCTGTGTGGCACATCTCATTACTAAGGGTTTTGCATCCAGGAAGAAGGAAGTCATTGTCTCCCTCTACTCTTCCCTCATTAGGCCAATCATCAAGTACAATGCCCCATTTGACATATACCTCACTAGACACCTACAACAACTGGAGAAGCCACAAAAATACCTCACAAAGAGGATCTTAGGCCTTAAACACTTGTCCTATGTCCTATATCTCCTATCACCTACTTAGAGGCGATCTCTGCTTGACTTACAAAGCTATGTCTGACCCAGCTCTGTTTGAAATGCTACATCTAAAGAAATTCCAATCCCCTCCGCACTACACACTCCAGAGATCTCAACCTCATTACCACAATCAACAGAACAAACTGGAGGTACAGGTTCATAACCAAGAGACTGCCCATGCTATGGAATAGACTTCCCATGTATGTCAAGCAGAGTGCCTCCCTGGCCCTCTTCAAGAGAAATCTTGATGAGTGGATGGGAAATAGAAAATTCAGCCCAGGGATCACTCCAGTGGCTCTACTTGACAGAAGCACTGGGTACTAAGGTCGGGTGGTACGATGCCAGGGTAATCCTATGAGCTAGGCTTGTAAAGGCTCCAGGGCCATTAGCCTAGTACACACCTATGAACCTATATATTACTGCTGCTGCAGACTTTGCATAACTGCCTAGGACATCCACCCAATGAAATCGGTCCCTGAAGGCAGTTTACATTCGATTAGAGAGAAGTACAGTTGCATACTTTTTGAGCAGAAACCAAGGCTGATCCTTATGAGTAGATGTTGAAAATAGAGAGCTTCCTACAGATTGTCCATCAGTGGAACAGTCCTCAGCTGGATCTCTTTGCCTCCACTCAAAACAGACTGTTCTGCTCCAGAGGAGCTTGCCATGTGGCTTGGAAAATGTGTGGCAGGCCCTTTTCATGGAAAGGCACATTCCTCTCTCTTCCCTCACCTTCCTCTGATTCCTGGGGTCCAACTCAAAATCAAGAGGAGTAAACCTTAAATGTTGCTGGTGACCCCCCCCCCCTTTCTGGCCTAGAAAGCACTGGTTCTTGGCATCTTTCACTTGGCCAAGGGTAATCACCAGAAGTTACCTCACAGGAATGAATTGTTGACACAGCACAGAGGCTCTGTCATTCAGTTAAACATTCAATCTCTGAATCTAACTCTGTGTATGGTTAGAATTTAATTCCATTTGGGCACTATTTCTCAGAAGCCTTGCTGCAGGTATTACAGGAGTCGAGAAAACTTGCTACAAGAAAATCTTACATTTACACATGGAAAAGATTTTCTGTCTGATGCTAAAAGAAGAAATAGGATCTGTATCAAATGGGTGTCCCTATGATTCTGTCTTTTTGTGAGTTGCTCAATTCAGGGTTAGCACATACTCTTATTAAAGAACATCTGTCAGAAATACCTGCCTGTCTGAGGTTGTCCAGTTCTTAAAAGTCGTCCTCCAAATCAGGCCCCCCAGGAATGATCTGTCCCTACACCTTAGGACCTGAATTATGTCTTGGAAGAGCTTACTCCTTTGCCTTTTGAACCTGCTGCCGCCTCCTCCTTTCTTAAATTCTGTATGTGTAAGACAGTAATGCTTGCAGCTCTACTTCATCTAAGACAGTTTCTGAACTGTAGGCTCTGATGGTCTTTCCTCCCTTTCTCATTTTTCATAAAGATGGGGTAACCCTTAGAACTAGCCCTTTCTTTATGCCTTGAGCCCTCCTTAAACCAGTCTATTACCCTTCCCACCTTTTTTCACCTCTCCTTAGAACAAAGGTGAGAGAATTTTGCATTAGATGTGGATTGGCAGCTTACATTTTACCTTGACAAAACCAAGTCCATCAGAAAATCATTTCTTCCTTTTCAGCTTGGAAAGTTGTCTTTCAATCAATAAGTAAACTGTATATAGATGGATTTTGTCTGCCATGCCTTTTTGCTATTCTTTGCATGGGAAAGAGCTCCCCAGTCTGGACTCAATTCACTAAAGCTGTTGACTCTTCTGGAGCTTTTTTCAAAGTCTGGATGCTAGATCCATTTTGGAAATAGCCACTTAGTCTTCCATCTTCCATCTTCCGTCCACACTTTTAATAGATATTACAAAAGTTGATGCCTTTTTAGAGCTAAGACAGGATTTGCTAGAGCTGTCCTTCAAAACATCTTTTCAGTTCCTCAAACCTCCTCCCTCAGTATCTAGAAAGCTTTGGAATTCTTTCCAACAGTGATTAAATACTCAACTGCGATCAAAGGAAGGCCATAGTACAGTCGTGTAAGGACTTAGCGTAACAGTAGATGTTCAGCCGATCACTGCTGCAGTATTACACCCTACCTTGCATTTCTTCTCTTTGACTGAGGTGGGCATCATATCCCACCCACCACATGCATTTATTATATATGTTTGTATATTTCTGCCTCTCTCCTTCTGTTCCATATCCCATGTTTTTGCTTTGGGGCAAGAAAGTCCTGAGATTGTTTGCTCCCATATATCTTTTATGTGCCTGTCTCCTCTCACACTGGAGACATGCATAAGATTTAAGGCATGAGAGGAAGACCCCCTGGCTATGCTGGCCAGACATATGTCTATCCTTAAGATATCCCATGAGTGATTTAATACTGCAGTTATATGCAGAGAACAGTTGGACATGTACTGTTACATTAAGTTCTTACACAGCTGTAGTTTACAATGCAGTAATAAAAGTGACAGTAGGAGTATGGCAACAGGCTTAGTTTTACATTGCATGCTTTGTCTGATGTCCCAGCTTCTTCCAGTGGATGTTAAGGAACAGCTGATGAACACTTATTTAAGATTTTGTTTAGCTAAGGAGTATGTCAAACAGCTCTTTTGCCCACTAGTTCCAGGGAAGAGTAGGAATTACACCCCACTTCCTCAAAAAAAAAAAAAACCAGTGAGCTCTTCACACAAAATACTGTAAGGCTGATGAGTAAACATAACAAGAATTGGGTCTAAAAAAAAGTGTTGGGGGCAGGAGCAAGCCGTAACATAGGAATAGGAGAAGTAAATCTCCTCCCTTCCAGGTTGTTAATTGACAGTTCTGAGTCTAATACTATTCTCCCTTTCCCTGAAACCCAATCCTTTTCTTCTTTCACCCTTCATCGCCACACATTTTGGGAGTGAGGCTTTCTTCGTTAAATACAAACTGATTCCATGTAACCACAGACAAATAGGAAAGAAACGTTATTTTACTGCAGTTTATTTCACATTAATAAGTAGTTATGAAAAATATATTGCTTACTTGAGGTCTGCACCTTTGCATCCCCTTGACTCTATTGCCCATCATTTGCCGTAGGAATTGGTTCCATTTCTCCCATTCTTTGGAAGGTTTGAAGGTGTTTTTCTTGGGCTATGTTTCACAAGGTAAAGATCTGATGTGAAGTTGTTCTATTTCAACGTTCATTCTTTACTGATGGGTTCAGAGCTGATCCTCGGCTCTGACTCGGCCAACTGCAAAAGCTCAAGGTCTTCAACCAGCTTGAGGCCAACTCCCTATCCCATGATGCACCCTGATCTTCCCAGATCTCGTTTGTCGCTGCAACTTGATCGGACATTCACCAGCTCAGGCCAGTGAATAATTTTCTTCCATAAATATTATAGCTGTTATTTTAGCAAAAACTTTGCATTTACCATTTATGTAGTAGAGTGCGTAGCTTGTTCTTGTAGTTAGATCTTTGAATAGTTAGATTAGATCGTTAATCTTTAAAGTCGTTTTTTTTTTTTTTTTTTTTGTTAGGCCTTCTCTTCTCCCTATCTCTCTTAAATTAACTTAATCACAGAGAAATTACTGGCCGCATTTTTTTAGGCCATTTATTTCTCTATTCTTTAGCTAAGAGTGTGTTGTTTAGCCCTTCCATAGGGCATATAGTTATATAACTTCTAGCATAGTATAGTGTGTTTGATAGTTTATAGCCCTTCTTTTCATAGGGCACATAGTTTCTTCCCTTATCAGATCAGACTGTTGTTTAGCCCTTCATTTTTACAGGGTGTATAGTTACCTTTACTTCTTCCATAGTAAAGTTAATGGCCATGTTTTAGGACTTTTTTCTACTTCATTATTAGTGTTAGTATACTGTGTGTGGTGTGTTAGAGTGCAATTGCAACCCTTCTTTTTATACAGGGTGCATAAATAATGTCTGTGTGTACTTGTTAAAGCCTTTCCTTTTACAAGGCTTGAATAGTGTTGGGTGAGTCTTACTGTTGCTGTTGGATTTTTGAAGATGTCTCAGCAGGAGAAAGAGAAAGGCAAGTCTGGCTTTAAAAAATGCCCTAGATTTGGGCAAAGGATGTCCATAACTGATGGACATATTGAATGTGTTTACTGCTTGGGTGAGGTTCACCTGCAAGAAAGCTGTTCTATATGCCACTCCTTCAGCTCAAGAGTGTTGCATGAGAGAAAGAGAAAGCTGATGGACAAAGATCTGCTTAAATCCTCCATTCAAGAATCGTTGAATAAGTCAGACAAACACTCAGAAGACGGAGCTGATAAAATCTCCATCTACATCAAAGTCAGCTTCTAGTAAAGCATCGACATCGGTTCCACAGCCTTCCACAGCCTTCAGAACTGACTGTCGATATGTTTAGGTCCAGGTCCCCAACCTTGGAGCCAGTATCTCCTACTTTAAAGTCCCCTATACTGCAATCTGTGGCTTTGTCATATTCCTCACGGGCCTCAAGTAGACTGTCTGATTTGGACATAGACCATGTGGTGAAGAAGCTCCTACAGATACCGGCACTAGCAAACATTTTATCGGCACCAACCCAGGGGGCTTCAGAGCTGATCTTAGTTCCTACTACAACTTCTGTTCCTCCTCCGAATTGCATGGATGTTTCGGAACGGGAGAGTGCAGAACTGATGATTGTGGACCCTTCGGGTCTGACACCTTCTATAGGTTTTTTTTGGCCCCGACTGCCCTGATACCTTTGGCTCCGACTGAGGAATCTCGGTGCCAACACTCACCGGTCGGCTCCAAGGAGGACAGTCGGACCGACTTTACCTCTCTGCACTTCGGCTCGAGTGAGCTCAGACCAGACCTCTGGCTCGGAGCCCTCTGTACCGTCACAGATGATTTCCATCGGTTCTTCGGATCTGAGGGATTCTTCTTGTCAGGACCAAGGGGCCTTTGAGGTTATTAGGAGGGCTTTGTCTGTCCAACAACCACTCCATCAGTTCAAGCAGCTCCCTCCCTGAAAGCACTGGTGTCTGCCTCTTCATCACATGCTCCATTGAAGCAAAGAGATCCTGAGCCTCTGGAAGCTCCATTGGGTGAGCCATGTTCTTCCAAGACCTCTCCAAAATCCCCCACTGAAGAAGTGCCTAGGAAGAGACTTTGCAAGAGGAAGCATTTGGACTCCCCACAGGAGTCAGTCACTTCGGATACTGACTTGGATAAGTCAGAAGGGTCCCCACAGTCCCCCTCAGAAGATATCTCCTTTGCAGATATCTTAGAGGTTCTTAAACAGAGAGGGTTGGCTGGAAATCCCTTAACCCTTCTGATGATGAGTCAGTTCTCCTGAAGGCTTTTAGATGTACTGGAGATACATTTTGAAAATGGTAATAATTGTGATCACAGTGAATGTAATGTAGTATGTAACAGGTTAGGAGGCTATAGTATTTACAACTATAGTCAGGCCCGAGTATACAGTGAATGGGCAGATTTATTATCAAAAGGCTTGAATTTTGTTCCTATAAATAAGGGGAGAATAGTTGAATCTATTCTTCAACTAAAGCTTTTTACAAGTAAACTGAATTTAGCTTTATATTTTCAAAATGGTAACATGAATATTGAGCCTGTGGAACTTCGGAGACCTAGTACTTTTTCACCCCCTTCTCACCCTTTAGTACAATTGTTTGAAAATCTATGTGAATTTGACATCAGGAAATTATTACATGGAAAGAACAAGAGAACTGATAGTTATAACCTTGAAAGGAGGGAAGCTATTTTGCTTAAGGATATTCTTGAACAACATGATGTCAGGTTAATGAAACCTGATAAAGGTGGTGGTTCGGTCATAATGAATGTGAATGACTACAACAGCAAAATGTTTGAAATGTTGTATAGTGAGATATACCTAGAAGTTTCTCGTAATTAAATTAATTTGGCCTATTGTAATATAGATTTAGAATTAGAACAGCTATTACTTATAGTTTCATAGTATAGTACTAGGCTATCTGCCCTGGGGCATTTGTAAGCCTAGCCATAGTGATGTGGCTTTTGCCACCCCATGAAATGGTACAAAAATGTACAGAATAAAATTAGAATAATGTGCCTCTGTCTAGTAGTGACACAATGAAGGTCCCCTTATATAATAGAATTAGTTTACTGTGCCCCTGTCTAGCAGTGACACAGATGTGACCCCTGGGGTAAACTTACGATCTCCCATCCACTCATCAAGATTTCTCTTGAAGAGAGTCAGTGAGGGGCTCTGCCTAATACGAACTGGGATCTTGTTCCAAAGCATGGGAAGCCTCTGGGCAAATTACTATTGAGACTTATAACTACTTGTCAACTGTACAGCTTAGAATACAGACAATTTTTGGTATACTGAAAATTCACAAATCCATCTCCAATCCACCTTTAAGACCAATTGTTGATGCTAAGGCCTCAAAAACCTATAGTCTTGCTAAATTTGTTGACAGTAAGGTCAAAAATGTACTTAATAGTCGTAGTTCTTTGATAAAGGACTCAGGGGACTTCCTTACAAAAATTCAACATGGCATGTTTGATAAGAACCTCATTCTGGCCACTATTGATGTGTGTGACCTATTTTTGATTATACCTCATCAAACTGGCCTTGAATGGTTCTATGACTATTTATGCGCCAATTCTACATTTAAAAATGAGACTATCTTAACCATTCGTTCGTGGATGGAAATTGTGTTGGATAAAAATGTTGTCACCTTTGAAGGACATCTTTTTAAACAAAAGCAAGGGGTAGCAATGGGTGCGTGCTGTGCTCCAGTTTTTGCAAACATTGTTTTGGCACAATGGGAAGACCTGTTTGTATTTAATTCAGAATTTAGGGCTTCATGGGTATTGTATGGGCAATACCTTGATGATATTGTCCTTTTATGGAATGGTAGTGAAGATGACTTAGAGAAGTTCTTCACATACATAAATGATACAACTGGTTTTCTTAAATTTACTATGAATAAGAACTTGGATTTTGTCAATTTCTTGGATGTTACAATTAGGAAGGACTATATTAATAATTATTTCATCTCTCAATTATATAGAAAGCCAACGTATTCCAATTCATTGCTACATTTTGCAAGTGCGCACCCATTACACCAAAAGAAGGCCCTAGTTAAGGGTCAGTACGTGAGACTGGCTAGAATGGTCTCTGATTCTGATGATTTCCTGAAAGAATGTGAATTAATGAAAAACATGCTTTGTAGGAGAGGTTATCCTGAAGCCTTTGTCTTTGATATATACAATGAAGTTAAAAATAAGAGAACTAGTGGGCATTTTTCTTGCCTATTAGCTCAGGTCACTATTGGAGGTCAGGGAAATTGTAATAATTTGATGGATTTTGGATGAGTGTTTACCCTTACATATTCCAGTGATTTTTTAGATATTAGAAATATTATTTCCAAATATTGGAAAATATTTGAGGTAGACCTTGATGTGCAGGCAAAAGTTGGTATTGAACCTAAGGTAGTTTATAAAAAGGATACTTCTTTTAAGGGATTATTTGAAAAAACAAAATATGAAACACAACACGGAGGGACTTTCAAGTGTGGAAGATGTATCTAATGTCCTTATGTTATGAATACAGAGAAAATTAAATAAAAAAATGTGGGGATGATTACTAATAAGAAGAAAATGTACTGTTATAATAAGGGGGTGGTCTATTTGGCATTATGCACGAAGTGTGAAAATTATTATGTGGGAAAGACTAAGAATGCCCTGAGAAATAGAGTATACTAGCATTTATATGACATTAAACACAAAAATGAGAATAATGCATTATATAAGCATATTTGTAATAAACCTAACCATTCTTTTACATTTTTTATATTGGAACAGGCTGATATGGGACGGGGGGGGGGGGGCAGTCAATGATTATTTAGAATGTGTTGAGCTTAAGTGGCAAATAAGACCGGATGCATATCATTCACCTGGGTTGAATGATAGGATATCTATGTCTTCAGTGTTGAAATTAAGATATATGTTTTTATTATGATTTAGGTAGATGTCATCTTTGTTTAATGCCTATAATAGTTATGGACTATGTATAATAGATAGGTTTTAGGTATTTTAAAAATTAATATAGTAATTTGATTTAGTATATTATTCTGGAAGGAAGTGATGTAAGTTTGAGATGATTGGTTCATGATTTATATTTAAACAGTTGTTAGAAGCAGTATTTCATTCTGATGAAGTCATTTAGTTGACGAAAGCGCTTAATACTGCTTGGAGTGTTGTTTTATTCCTTTGAGTGTTGCCTTATTTCTTAAGTTACCATTTGGAGTGCTATCTTGGTTGCTCAGCAGTTATAAAGGAATTTCCAATACCTTCTGAGTCGCTTTTTGTCTCACAGCAGCTACCAGTTATTTACTAGCTTTTAGATCTCAACCCTCCACCTCTTGGATGTCTCCACCCTTCGATGAATTGCTGGAACTACTCACTCGAAGAGTGTGGAAGTCCCCAGACACCATGGAGCCTGTCTGTAGGAGGCCTAACAAATTTATTACTAGCCCACAAGACAGACTTTACCTTACCAAAGTAGTACCTGTTGATGCTATGGTGGTGGCAGCAGCCACCAAGAAGGAATTATCGGAGACTTCTTCATCTGTTCATCTTCCTAATAGGGAATCTAGGATTATGGACAGATATAGGAAGCATATGTTCAGTTCAGCGGCCTTCTTTCTTTGATTGCTGAACTACCTCACACATTTTTCTAGGTTACAAAGGGATCTCCAGAACGAGCTAGGAGGCATCCTACAGGGTTTAGTAGCTGCGGGAGTTTTGGACAAATTAACTTCCCAGCTCTCCACTCAGTAGTGAACTCTTCCATGCATCTGTTGTGTTATGCAGCTGATGGTATGAGCAGGGCAGCAGGTACAGGAATCGCTCTCAGGAGACATTCCTGGATGTGCTTATGTTCCTTTATGGAACCCTTTTCTTCCATCATTAACACCCCCTTTGACTGTTCGTCCCTTTTCAGACCTAAGGTAAAGGAAACTCTTACCTGGAGTGAAAAAGATGGAAAGGCCTTGTATGCTGTCGGAGTATGTTTTTCTACCCAGAACAAGCTTTACCCCAAAGGGAGGGGAGCTGGAATGATATGGTTCCATAAGTCTCAAGGATCTTTCCAAAACACTCATGGTGACACCCCCTCTAGAGGCAGGGGAGGGGATAATAATGAAAGACTCTGCCCACATGGTAGGGGGGGTCCACAGAACCAGGGCGACAGAGACCAGTTCTTTGGCAAGCCCAATCAGCGCTCCTGAGAGGAGGCCCGACTGTTCATCTCTGGAGGTAGTCGGGGGACACCTATCTTTGTACCTAGATGCCTGGCTAAAAATAACAAAAGACACCTGGGTACATAGCATAATATCCAGAGGATACTCTATTCCCTTTGCTACTCCACCCCCTATAGTAAAGAAAATCCCAGACGTTCCACCCAGTCACAGGGACCAAGCAGCCTTAGAGGTCCAAAGGATGCTGGACAAAGGTGTCATCCAGCCAGTCCCAGCAGACCAAAGAGGATCCAGAACTTACTCAAGGTTTCTTTTTAGTTCCAAAGAAAACAGGGAACTGGAGACCTATTCTGGACCTAAGCAGACTAAACAAGTCAGTGAAAAAGATGAAGTTCCGGATGGTCACATTTCAGTCAATACTGCCCTTTCTGGGGAAAGATTGGATGTGCTCTATAGATCTTCAGGATGCATACATACCACATAAAAATGGACAGACCATCCATGGATCATGTACGCTTCCGGCTGGGAGCCAGCCATTATCAATTTCGCGCTCTGCCCTTTGGTCACACTACAGCCCCCAGAGTGTTCACCAAATGTATGGCAGTAGTCACTGCTCAACTGAGATGGTTGGGATTCCAGGTGTTTCCATATGTAGACGACTGGCTCCTCACTGCCACCACCAAGCATCACCTTCTTGCGAGGGACACAACTTTACCACCTATGCAATCAATTGAAGATTACCATCAACTCAGAAAAATCTGCCTTTTCACCATTGCAATAGACTGTCTTCATAGCAGAAAAACTAAACAGTTTCTATGACATTAAGTCTCCCTCCAGAAAGAATTTCTCTCTTATGAGAACAAGTATCAGACCTGCTTCCGAGGAAAAAAGTCTCAATGGTATTCAAATTGCTAAGATTGATGGCAGCACCACTCATTGCCATTCCCCTCACGAATGCATATGCAAATTCTACAATGGCTCCTATTCTCTCAATGGTCCTTTAAGGAACTTTCAATGTCACATCAAATTGTCATAAAGAATGTGAGAAAGAAGGACCTTCAATGGTGGCTGACATGTCAACATTCGTTCTATCCAATCCCATAGCCACGGTGACCACAGACGCTTCCTTGATTGAGTGGGGTGGGCGTTTTCAGGGAAAAACAGCCCAAGGCACATGGAAGAAACATGAGGCTCATCTGCATATAAAGGTCCTGGAGATGAGAAGCGGTACTTCTAGCGTTGCAGTCCTTTCAAGACTCTCTACCTCTGGGAACAATTGCAATTCAGACAGACAACATGTCAGCGGTCTGGTATATCAACAAACAAGGAGGAACCAAATCTTACCCCTTGTGTTGAGCGAGGCCATGAGAGTATGGAAGTGAGAAATCTCCTCCCAGCACTTTCTGTTAACAACACACATCCTGGGGAAATCCAATATGATAGCAGACAAGCTGAGTAGGGCAGTCTTACTGCCTCACTAGTGGTCCCTAAAGCAACAAGTAGTGGAAAGGGTTTTCCGCAGGTGGGGCCAGCCTTGCTGTGATCTTTTTGTAACCCCAACAAACACGAAATGCAGCAGCTACTTTGCCCTAATTCCCCAGCCTGGGGAAGCACCAAGGGACGCACTGGTGCAAAATTGGCCCCTGGGTCTCCTTTATGCATTTCCCCCCTTCCCTCTGATTCCCAAGGTATTACAGAAAGCAAAACTCCTGGGAAGGACCATGATACTAATAGCCCCTTACTGGCCTCAGCAAATTTGGTTTCCCTTCCTCCACCCTCATCTTTTGGAAGAACCCTAGATCCTGGACCAAGTTCCAGATCTGTTGACCCATTCATCAGGGGCTCTTCATCCTTACCTTCATTCCCTCAAACTGGCAGCTTGGCTGCTCCAGTTCCCACAATAGCCAGGCTTTACAACTTCTCAACTGAGGCCCAACATATTAAAACATCCTCTCATAAATCATCTACCAGAAAGTTTTATCTTAGCAAATGGAAGAGATTTTCTTTATGGGCCTCTCAGAATGATGTTAATCCTTATCTAGCTCTGATCCCATCTATATTGGAATTCCTAAATAAACTTTTCAGTGAAGGAGCAGCTGCAGCTACCATTAGAGTTCAATTAGCAGCGATATCAAAGTTTCATTTTGGTTTCCAAGGCTCCAATGTCATGTCGCATCAACTTGCTAAAGCCTTTCCTAAAGGTGCCTTCCATTTGAGGCTACCAGTCAGAGCTCCAGTCATGCCATGGAATCTAAATTTTGTTCTATCCAGAATTATACTTCCTCCTTTCGAACCAGCCTCATCCTGTTCTTTGAAATTCCTTTCATGGAAGACTTTTTCTGATGGCCATTACTTCTGCTCGGGGGATTTCTGAGCTGCAGGCCTTAACCATCAAACCTCCTTATCTAATTTTCCATAATGACAGAGTTTCGCTCAGACCTAATCCACCCTTCTTAGCAAAAGTTAGTTCAGAGGCTTATCTTAACCAATCTGTTGAGTTGCCAGTTTTCTTTCCCCAGTACACAAATAGGATGGAACACATGCCGCACAAACTTGATGTTCATAGACAATTCCGATTTTACCTAGATAGAACGAAACAGTTCAGGTCAACAGATCAATTATTTGTTTCCTTTTCAAAGAAGGGGGTGCCTCAGTGACAAAAGTAACCTTGTCAAGATGGCGATCAGATTGCATTTCCTTCATTTGTAATTAACAAAATGCTCCCTTGCAACAAAGTAAAGGCCCACTGTACTAGAGCTATTTCAACCTCATTAGCCTTTTCTGCAAGGTTACCATTAGACTCTATTTGTGCAGCTGCTACCTGGTCAACACCTCATACCTTTATCACTCATTACAAATTAGACAAGGCTTCCAGGGACAGGACCTCCTTTGGTTCCACAGTTCTGAGGAATATACTCCCGTGAGCCACCCGAGAAGATGGTGCTTGGGATGCTACCCATCAGTAAAGAATGAACGTCGAGATAGAACAACTTCACATAAAGAAGTTATGTACTCACCATAACGTTCCATGTGAGTTGTTCATCTCCTTCATTCTTATGTCCCTCCATCCTACCCCCATCCAGTCTACTTGAGGTCTGTATAGGGTGCTTTATCTCTTATCCAACTCTCTGAGTGGCATATCTATACTACTAAGTGGTCAGGCAGCAAACAAGATCTGATGGAAGATCATGGTGCATCATGGGATAGAGAGTTGGCCTCGAGCTGGTTGAAGACCTTGAGCTTTTGCAGTTGGCTGAGTCATAGCTGAGCATCAGCTCCAAACCCATCAGTAAAGAATGAAGGCGAGATGAACAACTCGCATGGAACGTTATGGTGAGTACATAACTTCTTTTCTCATTTAATACATCCTTCCTACACTATCCATAGTCACGAGCATTTTCGTGTCCATTACAGGTCTCACACCAGTTGATCTGTTTTTCATGTGGTTATTGGCTATTACCATTTTGTCTCCCCGGGCCTCCACTGAAAATGGGCTCTGTCCCAGTCGGACTTTCCCAGTAAATAAATGTTAAATAAATACCTCTGCTTATTAAAATAAGTGCCCCACTCAAGAACTTTTCTTTAACTTTTTTTTTTTTTTTTAAAAGACTTGTTAGATGTCAGCTAAGAGAGGGGAAGTGCAATTATGGTAGGCAGGTTCCTTATAAGGACTTCCAATTTTATAAGCTTATTTTGTCTCCTTGATGAAGACCCTATAAAAATGTCCTGTCAAACTTTTCAGTCATTTGTCCACAAAAAATAAATATTGTGTGTGTGTGTGTGTGTGTGTGTGTGTGTGTGTGTGTGTGTGTGTGTGTGTGTGTGTGTGTGTAAGTAACTTTAATTAAATATTTATTTAGAAACCGGATGCCATAAGCACATCACCCAATCCAAAATGGTGCAGCCCTCAGCATCAGACATCTTCCTAACAAAAAATGAAATGTCAAAAGGCCTAGGCATGAACCCGTTGTCTGTCCAGTCAGATACCCATGGGGGTTTGCAGGAATCCAAATTTACCGAGACCCTGCCGGACGCTGGTATAGCATGTGACTCACACATGTCCAGTGAGACTAGTCATATCAATATGGTTAAGAAGGGGGAATGGAGGATCATTTCAGAGGGACCAATGGACTTACCTCAGATCATAGTCAGAGAAGGGGTGCCTGGTTCCTTAATTGAGGTCCTCCAGGGTTCTGAACTACCATGGTTTGTGAAGTCAGACATCACTATAAGAACAAGAAACAGAAGACAAAGAATGTTTCTGCTAGACAGATATCAAAAAATAATGGATGGAATTTTCATAGGGCCTATAAAAGGCCATTTTGTCTCTGAAGCCTTTTTCCTTTCTTCTTCCTGTCTTCCCATCCCTTCTCTTTTTAAAGAGGTTTATTAAAATATTACTTAAAACATAGGCATACACATATTAATAGAAAAGCAAACAAATCATATTAACTTTTTTTCCATTTGCTTGCATTATACAAACATATTAACATTTTGCTGCTGCGGTAGCGTTGTCGCCTCACAGTAAGATGTTGTCCCATTCGATTCTCAGCTAAAGCGTCTTCTGTGTGGAGACATGCGTGAATGGGCGTACCTTCATTGAAGGTTGTGCGTCAGAGCTGGCAACTCGGCACGTAATAATCTACTGCCAATCATTAGCGGACCGGAGTTCCGCTGTGGCGAACCCTAACCGGGAAAAGCCGAAAGATACAACAACATTAACATTTTTCCATTTACATGCATAATATATCACATTTTCTTTCTTTGTAACGGTCGTCAGTCCAGCATTACATAAATTGCTCGGTTCCTACCTTCCCTTATATCTCACTATTTCTACTGAATATTATTCTACATGTATTGTTCCCACAAACTCCATTTATTTTATGTAATTTGCTGTTTTCCTTTCTAAAGATCCATTTTCAGTTCTTTTATCTCTCTCACAGCATTTAATACTTCAGTTGCAGTTGGTTTAGACTTTGATTCTCACTTTCAACTAATTTCTTTTTTGTAGCCAACGGAATTAAACTTATAAAGGCCTTAATATCTCTAAACAATTCAGATGCTGTGCCTCAGCTCAGAAGACTCATTTCATTAGTTACAACCATTTGTTCCCCAATATTTCCTGACAGAGTACACTGTAGGGTATTTTTTTTAAATCTGCCATCTCATTAAACTCCCAGAAACCACATTTCCAGTTACCTCATTTTCCATCACACCTTCATTTGCTGACTACTTGAGGAAAACATCTTTCTTTATAGTCTGTCTGGAGAAGAAAAATCCCTATGCAAACACTTCCAAGCAATGATCCAAAACCCTTTGCATGTTCAGGAGCCTACCATGTCCTACCACTGTTCCCTTCTACATTCTTTTTCCAGTCTCTTCCTAATCTTTTCTAACCGTTTCCAACTGATGCTTATAGTTATTGTGCAGTATTTTGTATGTCCAACTAATTATCCCGTTTTAACATCAGTTTCTGCTCCAGATTTGACAAAAAGCTCTGCCAGAGCAGTTTTTTTGCTTAGGACTCCCCTATCCCTTTCTCTTTGCCTATACTCTGATATCAGTCCCTTGTAGGGATGGAAGTTTGGACCTGCAATCCAAACTACTACTTGGCCTCATCCCATTCTATTATCTTCCCCTGTCTACTTATTTGCTCCAATACCTTGGTACGTTTGCCAGTTTCCCCAGTAAATTTCAGGCCCCTCTGTACCCCTATTTGCAGTCATCCAGACTAGCAAAATATCCTTCCTCCATTCTCATGTTGGCTTAGTTCTTAGAGTACCTTTTGCAACTTTATAATATTCTGTATGGATATTATTGTTCTCCTTAAGGATCTGCATCCAAAATCCCAGTCTCTCCTTTTGCTTAAGTTCTTAGAATACTTTCTGCAACTGTATGAATATGATATTCTGCATGGTTGCTATTGTTTTCCTTAAGGATCACCATCCAAAATCCCAGTCTCTCCTTTTGCTTAAGTTCTTAGAATACTTTCTGCAACTGTATGAATATGATATTCTGTATGGTTGCTATTGTTTTCCTTAAGGATCACCATACAAAGTCCCACTCTCTCTCTCCTAATTTCTTGAAGTACTACATCATTATCCCTTTCCACTTTGAATTATAACCTTTGCTTGTGTTATGTATATCAGCTTTAACTGTATACCTCTAAAATATCCCTTCAAATAGGGTAATCCTATCCCACCTTCTGTTTGTGGGAATCAACTTATCCCAGTCAACACTTCCCCCGCAGATAAATTCCTTCAACTCTTTTATTAATTGTTCACAGTTTTTCCTGTGGTGGATAAAAATGCCCCTGTCCTGTATTTAAAATGTAATAGACTAAAAACATTTTTACTGGGTGTATCTTTTTATCTATAGCCATAAATGAGTTTCCATTTTCTGAGTTTTTGTATTATCTTGTGTTTAGTTTCTTCCCACATATCCTTAGCTACCATAACAGAAGCCTTTTTAATCCATATTCTTAAGTACTTCATCTTATTTTATCCCTATAAATATGGATATTGATGAACCAATGTGTTTGTTTATATAACTTATAGCTATATCCATTGTTATATTTCATTAATTTTCCATCCTGAAAAGACATGAAATTGTCTCAAAATGTTCCACAGCAACAAGAGGGCTTTTTCTGGATTTTCAAGTACAAAATAATATCATCTGTAAAATAAATCCAGTGTTACTTGATCACTATACCAGTTATATCCTTATTTTTATTTTATTTCTGCCATGTTTTAAACTCCGTTTTCATTTATATCCTACTCTCTCACTTTACCCTTTCTGAAGAAAGTTTGATTTTTCCCTAATAACCCTCAAATAGTTTCCACTTCCATTTCCTTAAATTCTCATCTTTTAAAATGTAGGTAGGGAATTTCACTTCATTAGCCTGCATTTTTATATTACTTTTTAGTGGTGCATAATCTGAAATAGTTACTGGATGTGTCAAAGCTTCCAATTAAATACTCCTATTCCTGTGAAATATAATTTCTATACAGTCTAGCCCAGTTATTGTACCTTACTTTGTGGAATAATATTTAACTTCTCAACAAGTTCATACTACTGAATTCACATCTTTCATACCAAATAATTGCATACATTTCTTCAGAAATCTACCCTTGTTTTGTTATATTTTCCATTCTAGGTCCCCCAATACATTCTTAGAATTACAAATCAAGTTCAAGTCCCCACCTATAAGTAACATTCCCTGCTGAAAGCTGATTATTTCTCCCAAAATGTATTTAAGCTCTATAATATCAGTTTAGGACAGAAATTCTCTAGTAATCAATATTATTGTTCTCGTTTCCTTTGTCCCTGATATTCTGACTGTCCATTTTGAAATCCTTTCTTTGTCAAATTCACATACTCATCTCTTTCCAAATGTGTCTCCTGGAGTATTGATCTTTGCACTTTGCATTTTTTAATATAATTTCAATGCTTTTTTTCCTTTTTGTCAATACATGTAAGGCCATTTACATTCCAAAGTAATATGAATAGCATATCCGTTATGATAAAAAGCTATTCTTCCCATCTGTTATACATGACAAGTTTTTGAATGCATGTTTCTAACTTTTGTCTTAAATGCACACACTAATGTCTGGCAAGCTCATCTTATACACAGTTGTTTTTATTCATCTCTGTTTGAACCTGTGTCACATTTTCTACACTTTTTGTTTTATTGAAAACCCTCAAACAAAAAGCTAAATACATTGTTAGAACAACCTGCCCCCTATTAACTTGGAACAAGCACACAAAACTATTTACATTTTCAACAAATGTTTTGACCCACCATATAGGAATAGTTGCCCTATATTCAATGTCTGCAAACACAGACATTACCTAATCTAAGGTTACCCATCCCAAAGGGCATGTTACAGCCTGTGTTCCCACTTATGCTGAGTGCTGTTTTTTTTTAATATTCCTCTCCTTGATGTGAAAAACAGCTTACACCCTTTCAGAAAACATTAGCGTTTAGCTCTAAGAAAGTATGCACTGGCTACCTTTAAATAAAACGAGATTGTGCTCTGTTCATTTAAATGCATTGAAGTATTTAAACTGCTGAGGAGGCTACTATCTCTTAATCACTTACCGTAATTTCATACTGTAGTTTTCACTGAACTGCTTCCATTGTACCTTTAAATTTTGCATTTCCCTCAGCAAAGAATGCACATAACTCCAGAATAATTGCTTGCACCTGCAGACTACCTGTCTCCATGTAAAAGTAGTCAGCAATCAGGAAAAAAAAACAGATAACTTTGCAGATGCATTAACAAGTCAATGCAAATTTTACTGAGAACACAAACTACAGAGGACTTTCAAGATTGCTGCACACTGATCAGCAGCTTAATTTTAGCTCTCTTAGTGTAAAAACAGAAACTGAGAAAAGAGAGTCAGTGAAATTGACTATTAAACACATAGCCAGTAAAATTCAGTTTCTGGCTTGTAAGTCCACTTACTGGATGCCAGCAAAGAAATTGTTTGAAGAACCTGAAAGAAAATCAACCAGACAAACTCAAGAAAAAACACTGGTTGGAAGAATCCTACAGCTGTTCAGCAAAAAGCAGTTCTAGCTTCAGCTTTGATACAAGAGGCAACTTCCAGCAACTTGGAGAAAAAGTATATCAAATGTACTCAGGTGATTAAAATAAATGAAACAAGAAGTAATATGCCGACTCAAATAACAGAAAAACAGGAAAAATAGAAGATACATTAATTAGCTATTCAAATGAGCTGATAAAACTGCAAAAATCAAAAGTTGAAATGAAAAGACTGACTTGATTATGATGCTTCTCAGGAAGAGCTATTTCAAAAAATATAGCATGCAGACAAAACTTGAGATTTTCTTCTGTACCAGAGAAACTAGGAGGAACAGACTGTACTGATTTTATGAAAGCACAGATAAGTTAATAGACCGGTGTTTCACAGCAAGATTTGTTAATTGAAAGGGAACATTGAGTGTGTGTGAAAGCAGCCAAGATCTATATTAGTAAAGATGCAATCATACCAGTAGAAACAGTTGATCCTGACAAAATTGTGTCAAAAAAGAAAGGTACTAAAAACTGGAGACAGCAGTTGTCAATGTCAGCACATATTAGAAGCTAGAGAGGTAAAAGTAAACAGGGAAATAGTGAATACTTCTTTTAACTGTATCTGTAAATCTAGGGGGTTGGTTTATCTTGCACTATGTAGGAAATCTGCAGGTTTTTATGTGGGGAAAACCATTTTGTCAGTTCAAGAACATAATGTACGACCACTTGAATGACATTAAGAATAAAAAATCAAGCAGTTCTTTGTATTGTCATGTTGAGAATTACCCTGACCATGACGTTTTGTTTTATGGTGTGGACAATGTATACAAAAATCCATTAGGAGGTCCATGGGGTGATTTAGTTGAACGAAAAGAAGTACTATGGCAACTTAAATTGAATGCCACCATGCCACCTGGCTTAAATGATTCAGTATCTGTTTGTAGTATCTTAAAACTTATGTCATACAAAAGTTAACGAGCGTACACTATTTAAAATATGAAATTATTGTGATTTTTTTGAGATAACAAGCTAATTTTATTTAAATGTGTTTTATACTTTAAATAAGGGGAAATATTTAATGCTTTGAATGTTCATTGGTGTTTTTAAATCATGTGACTTTGAGGGAGGTATGTTTAAACTGTGGCAGAATTTTTTTTGTGATTCTGATGTTTTGTTATAACCGTGATGAAAGCGCTTAATCTTTAAATAAACCTGGTTGCTGTGATTGTGCCTTGCCTTCTCTGTGTTTTGTGTCTTCAATTCAGGTTCTCAGTTTTTATTTTTTGTAGGACCCCATTAGTACCAGATTCACCCTTTGAAGAACTTTCCTTTGGGGATACTATATTTTGGATGATGAAATTATATAAGTGGGACCTTTCCCTGGTTTTTGATGTCCAGAAAAGGTATTATGAACCCCTGCCGATGGATTCTGCTAAGCCTTCTTCTGTCCCTCCTGTCCTTGTTGCCTTGTTGGACACTTTTTCAGCAGCTAGTCAGGTTCCTGATTCTCAGCCTCCAGCTCTTAAAAAAAAACTGATAGGTTTTATAAGGTCCCTGATTTTAAGTTTTTCTACAAATGTCCTTTAGCTGACCCCTCTCTTGTTTGTTTCTGTTTCTTCAGACAAACCTAAACCTTCCGCACTATTTCCTTCTACTAAATTACTTCCATCTGACAAGGACAGTAGGGCCATAAGGCTGGGCAAAAAGGTGTACACTGCTGCCACCTTGGCCTTAACTTCCAGACCCATATGACCAGGTATGTTTTAGCTCTTCTCTTTTATGCATATCAAGTTATTTCTGACCTTCCTGACTGTGAAGGGAAGGCTTTGGCCCTCTCTTTGTTGGGCTCCTCTTCTCAAGTGGCCCATCATTCTATTAAATGCAGTTATGATGCAGCTGAAGCTTCTTCTGTAGTTGTTGCCTTTGGTTCTGTGTTAAGACTGATTATATTATGGCTAAACTGATGGATGCTCCTCTTGACAATAAACATCTCTTTGGTTCTGCAGCTGCTGAGCTTTTTAAGTCCCTGCAGGACCAGGTCCTTCCAAGCCTGCCTTTGTACTTAGACAGTCTTGCCCTCCTCCTAAAGGTAAAAAGGTTTCTAGTCGGGGTCCTCCTGCTAAGTCTACTTAGACTCCTACTACTCAGAAGCCTCCTTTTCCAGACAAGCCAGGTTCTGTCTGATTACCTTCTTCCCTCCCTCCTAAGTCAGGTTCCTTTATCTCTTCATCTTTCCCTATCTCTACACAATTCACCTATACCTGTTTGCTTCCCTCTCTCTTATATGCAGCCCTCTTATACAACAATGAACAATCTTCTCTTAAAAACAAGCACCAATTCTGCTGCCATAAAACTGTCAAATTTGCCACAGGTTACTCCTACTGTTCCCACCACTGCCTAGCTCTGAAAGAGTTAAACTGGCCTGAACTCACACACCACCTAAGTCTAGCTCATCTGTCTTCTGCACATAAAATTATATATACACGTGATAGCTGACCAGCCCTCAAATCTGTCCTAAAACCCTACATACCTACATGAACCCTCCACTCTGAAAACAAACAACTCCTAACCATCTACATTCCAAACAAAAAAGCTGGAGAGTGCCTATACACTTATGCCACCACCAAGATGTTCTTCGTGTTTCACTGTTGCAGTCATTGCATTTGGGTAATCTGCTAGCAGGTTGCCCTCAGTCGGCCTGATTAACAAAGTCTTGGGTCCTGCGTCGGTTGCTGTCCCTTCTTCCATGACGTCAGGAGTATAAAACATGCAGCTGACACCATTTTATTCAGTCTTTCTTGCCGTGCGGTGCCCAAAGCACAAGCAGTTCGCAAGTGCCAGTCGGCTGACTTCTGAAATTTTCGTTTTCGAGTTTCAGAACTGAAGTCTTCAACTTAAAGCTAAGTACCCCATTGGGGAAACTTTCTTGCTCCTTACTGATGTCAGTAAAAGTTAATAATTGCATTACTTGTGGAAAGCAAATACCTCATAAAGATTTTCATTTGTACTGTATTCCTTGCCTAGGCCCTGGCCACGACGTACCTTGCTGTCAGTTTTGTGCTTTATTTAATCAGTGCAGTATCCGTCGTTGGTACATTTATGCCTCTAAATATTTCGGTTCTCAGTTTAATTATCCAGAAATGATGTCGGTTAGACATCCAACTACTGGGATTCCGAAAAAACACAAAGATAAAGACAGAGACAGGCCGTTGAGGTCCAAAACTACTGCCAACGCTTCTCCTTAGCCAGTCGCCAGTTCGCTGGTTCTCATTGAGGTGCTTCCACAGCCCCTGATACCCACTACTTCTGACTCGCAGGCCTCTACTGAGTCCCATTCAGAGTCCGGTATGCCACAAGATGCTTCACCTATGGGACCTGCAGATGTCTCTACCATGGATGAGTCCGGAGCCGCTGTGCAGGCACCGGCTTCTGAAGGTGTATTCAGGCCTATAGACTTGCATATTAAACTGACTCAACCTTCAATACTAAGGCCTAAATCTCGATCTATGTCTAAAAAACCGATACCCAGGCCACATGTTCAGGCCCCTATGCCTAAAAAACAAATGATCAAAATGACTGAAGATCTAATTACTCTAATCAGGGATAGTCACTCCCCCCCCCCCTTCTAAGAGGCCTAGGACTGATCGTGACTATGAATCTTCTGATCAGGACTCTATTTCTTCTGACTCTTCTAATGACCTGGATTTGTCCATATCTACTTATGAGGATTCTGATGCAGAGGATTCCATTCCCTCTGCATCCCCCCTGAGGACTTTTCTTTTGGGGAAACTTTACATACCTTAAGGGAGCATTTCCACTGGGAACGTCAAGAATTTTTTGATTCAAAAAATAGGTTTAGGGATTTCCTTCTTCTACCTTAGCATAGGCCTTTGGTTATACCTTCTGTACTAAACATTGTTGAAGATGTGTTTTCGGAATCCAGTATGGCCCCTGATTTCCTGCCTCCGGCTCCTAGTAAACCTGACAGATACTACAGGGTTCCTGAGTCCCACAAGTTCCTTTTCAAAAATCCTGTTGCAGATCCAGAAACCATTTCTCAGGGGGCCAAGGGTTAAGGCTTCCACTGCTAAAAATCCTACCCCTTCTGATAGAGACTCCAGGGCACCGGATAGATGGGGTAAAAAGGTTTATACTTCTGCAACCTTGGCAACAGGGCTTTAAACTGTCAATTTTATATGTTAAAATATCAACAGCATATTATTGGACTGCTTAAACAGAAAATTATGTTGATTTCTGACTGTGTGGAAAACAAAGATTTACAGGATTTATTGCATTCTGCTGAACAAGTTGGAAAACATACTTTGCAATGTGGTTTTGATTCTTTAGAGGCCTCTTGCAGGGCTGCTGTTACTGTGTCTATGCTTAGAAGGCATGCTTGGCTTAAGGAGTAATCTCTGCCTGATCATGTTAAAGCAAAATTGCTGGATGCTCCTTTAAATCAGGACCGCCTGTTTGGCAATAAGGCTGAAGAAGTTCTGTAAAAGATAGAGGATAAAGCTAAATTTATGTAAACTGTAAAAGATTTCTTACAAGTGCAACCTCCAAAATTTAGTAGGCACTGGCCTACTAAGAATTGATCCTTTCCAGATCCTCTCAAGCCAAACCCAGACACACCAAAAGCACCAGGTTTCAGTCCCAGGGGACTCTCAGAACTAAGCAATGGGGGGCCTCCACTTCCAAATCTGGAAATAACAAGACACCCCCCTATGGTAAACAGTCTCAATGACTTTCCTTTAAAATTTCCAGGCACTTACCTTTTAGCCACCCCTTTGGGGGGAAAGAGTGCTCTTCATGCAAAAAACTTGGAACTCATAACCCAGGACAAATGAGTTCTAAATATAGTGTCCCAGGGATACAGATTTCAATTCCACACATTGCCAACACCAAACGGGTGGCCAGACCTGCCCCCAAATCAGTGGTCAGAGGCTCAAAAACAAGTACTTTCCCTCTTAAACATGGGGGCTATTCAACCGGTACCAGAATAGGAAAAGGGGCAAGGTTTCTATTCCAGGTTTTTCCTGGTACCCAGAAAAGACAAATCATGGCATCCAATTCTGGACCTGTCTACTCTAAACAACATTCCAAAATTCAAGATGCTGACTCTTCACCAGTTGCTTCCTATGCAAAGATGCCTGGTTGGCAACTCTAGATTTAAAAGAAGCATACCTGCACTTCCCAGTCAGGGAATCTTGCAGAAGATACCTCCACTTCAAAGCAGACTACTTGCATTATCAGTTCTCTGCACTGCTCTTTGGCTTGTCTACTGCACCCAGGGTATTCACAAAGTGCCTAGCTCCAGTAATTGCATTTTGCAGGCAAAGAAATATTCAAATATATCCATACCTGGACGATTGTCTAATTCAGGCAGAAAACCAGGGCATACTTCTAAATCATCTGGCGTTTGTAGAAAAGGTTCTAACTTGTCTGGGGTACACCATAAACAAAAATAAATCACAACTGGTACCCTCTCAACAGATTACATTCCTGAGTGCAAGCTTGAATACAACTGCCCAGATGGCTTTCCTCATGCCAGAGAAGCAAATTCATTTGGTAACTTACTTCAAACAAGTGGCCACAAAAACCCTGCTGTCTGCAAGACAAATACTGCAAGCCTTGGGGTTCATAGCCTCATGCATTCTTCTAATTCCATATGAAAGACTGCATATGAGGAAACTACATTGGTATTTAAAAAGTCTATGGAGTCAACATTGTCACAGCCTGGAAACAATGATTCCTATCATACCTTGCCTACACCTGGAGTTCCTATGGTGGGCAGAGGCCTGCCACCAAAACAAGGGACTGCCATTCACACTACCCCCTGCCACCCAAACCCTAACTACAGATGCATCAGACTATGCATGGGGGGGCTCACCTGGCAGGGAAGTGCATTCAGGGCAAATTGAACCCAAATCAAATGCACCTACATATCAATCAAAAAGAAATGTTAGCTGTACAGAATGCTCTGACAGCCTTCAAGGACTATATTCTCTCAGGACAACTAATGGTAAAGACGGACAACACCACAGTTATGTGGTACATAAACAAGCAGGGGGGTACACATTCCTACTCCCTCTGCAGACTAGCCATGGCATTGTGGAACACAGCCTTGAGCTACCAAGTGCACCTACAAGCTCAATTCCTGCCAGGAAAATTTAATACACTGGCAGACGGACTAAGCAGAAATCTCATGGACCCACACAAGTGGAAACTGGAACCATGGATTTTCAACATGTTGACAAGCAAATACGGGATCCCAGACATAGATTTATTTGCCTCCCCCCAAAACTGCCAGTTGGACAAGTTTTGCACAAGGACTCCCCACAAAAACGCCTGGAAAGTGGATATTATGTCCTTCAGCTGGAAAAACCTATCAATCTATGCCTTTCCCCCCTCTGCCTCTGCTCTCCAAATTTCTGCTAAAAGTCAAACAGGACAAACCAAGAATGATTTTGATTGCTCCAGACTAGCCATGCCAACACTGGTATCCACTACTGCGCAGTGTGTCACAAATATCTCCATGGCACCTGCCTCAGACACCTTCCTTGCTGTCTCAGCAGGAGAACCAAATTCTGCACCCTCAGCTTCCAGCATTGAATCTTGCAGCCTGGCTAATCACTTAAATTCACCCTTAGCATCCCTCAGCAAACCTGTGATGGATGTCATCTTGGAGGTGAGAAGACCTAGTACTAGAAAATCTTATGCTGACAATTGGAAAAGATTCTGTGCCTGGAACCAATCTTTAGGGATGAGCACAGCAGCGCCCAATTTACCTCAGATTTTGCAATACTTCTGAGATGCTTCACAAGGGACTGTCTTTTTCCTCTATTAAAATCCACACTTTAGCTATTTCAGCTCACAGTAACACAGAACCACCCCTCTTTTCTCATCCCCTGCTCAAGCAGTATGTCAGAGGGGCAAAGAACTTAAGACCACCCAGGAGAGCTCCTACCCCTGCCTGTGACCTTAACTTTGTTTTGGAGAAGCTCACTGTACCACCTTTTGAGCCAGCTGCTACTGCAGACTTAAAATTTCTTTCTTGGAAAACAGCCTTCCTTTTAGCAATCACTTCATCTAGAAGGATATCTGAATTACAGACCCTTATGGCAGTGGAGCCTTTCATAATCTTTCATGCGGACAGGGTATCTCTGAGGACCAATGCATCCTTCATGCTCAAGGTGGTTTCCAGTGTGGCTCTTAATCAGTCCATTTATTTGCCAACTTTCTTTCCCAATCCACAGAACAAAGGGGAACGGATTCTGCCTTCCTTGGATGTGCACAGACAACTTAAATTCTACTTGGACAAAACTAAATTTCGAAGAAAATCTGAACAATTGCTAGTAGCATTTGCTGCTGGGGCAGAGGGGAAGGTTATTTCAAAACAAACCATTTCTAAATGAATAAGCCATTGCATTCATTTCTGCTATTAGCACCGTGAATAACCTATCCCCTAGGTGATTAGATCTCACTCCACCAGGGCTGCATCTACTTCTGCAGCCTTTCTCAGAGGTGTTCCTACCAGGGATATTCTAGAAGCTGCTACCTGGAATTCTGTACATACTTTCACCAAGCATTATCATTTACCAATTTTCTCTAAATCCAGAGCTGGCTTTGCCACTGCTGTCTTGCAGGGCCTTATAACTGGTCCTAATGCTGTATAAATTCCTCCTCCCAACCATAGCTTTGAGAATCTACCCAAATGTAATGACTGCAACAGTGAAACACGAAGAACATAGTACAGTTGTGTACACTTACCATAAATGTAGATGTCTGAGTGTATTCACTGTTGCAGTCCTGGTTACCCTCCCTCCAGCCCCCTGTTTTTCTTTGACTATACCTCTACTTTCTTTTACTATGCTTAAAAGCCTTTTTGGTGTATTTGCTTTTGGTTGGAGGTATATTTTTCTGTTTTTAATTTTATTTGCTCCCCATTTGGGAGGCACCTGACATCTGGGGCAAGAAAAACTGATGTAATGGCGTTGGCTGCATGTTTTATACCCCTGACAACCTGACGTCATGGAAGAAGGGACAGCAACTGACGCAGGACCCAAGGCTTTGTTAATCAGGCTGACTGAAGGCAACCTGCCAGCAGGTTATGACTGCAACGGGGAATACACTCGGACATCTACATTAATGTTAAATGTACACAACTGTACTTTCTGGAACTCTCTGCCAACAGACATTACTACAACTGAGAGCTTTAACAACTTCAAACACATCCTAAAAAAATTTTTTCTTTGTAATCAGACCTGTCCCTGCTCTTTCCCGAACAGGTGAACTCCATTCCCTCTCTAGGGGCTTTACTTTCTTCCCTAGAATATGAAAACCTTTAATACAGTGGAGAACTGGATCTCTAATCAGCAGCTGATATTAAACCCTAATAAAACAAAGCTATTGCTCTTCTCCCCTACTCGCAAATCCTCTCAACCTTCGTTTACTGTAACATCTAACAATGGGACCATAATCTCACCAGATATGTATACCAAGCTTCTGAGTCTTATAATAGACAACAGCCTCAAATATGATATGCATGTAATCCAGACTATTAAAACTGTTTATAAAATCTTGGCTCCCTATACAAAAACAAACATTTTCTCACCCCTCTAGCAAGGACTGCCATTGCCCGTACCCATCTGCTTACAACGCTACTCTATGTCTCGCCAATACTCAATAACTTGAACAAAACTGATCTCAGCAAACTCTCTAGCTGCTACAATCAAATTGCCAGGTTTGCCACAGGAACTTCCTACAAGACACACCATTGTCAAAACCTACACCTCTTAGGTTGGCTAGAACTCCCCAGGCTAATTCAATTTAATTAACTTACTGTAGCATTCAAGGTTATTAACCATCCAGAAAAAACGCCCTCCCTTAAAAACATTATCCATCCCTACAAACACGCTAGGCCTCTTTGTTCCACTGCAAAACTTTTGGTTCAATCTGTTAAAACTAACAACCTATCTGGAGAATCTTTGTTTGCAAATTCAGTAAGCAAAACCTGAAATTTGCTCCCATCTGACCTTACTATGAACCTCTCCCTTAATCAGTTTAAAAACATATAACCCAGTATTTTAAAACTCACTGGTTATGTCATTGCTCTAACCCTGACTAAAGCCTTATCTACTTCAATATCCCTGCAATTTCTTATTCATAGCAACTAACCTCATACTAAAAGGTATGAAAAGATAAACTGTAATATCTTTGCAGATACTGTGTATATAAGCTGCACCTATAGGTTTGATAAGACAAACTGTAACATATTTGTATATATTTCCGTATATAAACTGTATTCTTCATAAGCTTGAAATGTGAGAATGTAACTTGTATGTTAATACAATATGTTTGTGTGTGTACTGTAACTTGCTTGTCTTTATCTGTTTGTAAGTTTGGAGCTTTTCTCCCGGGCCTCTGCTGAAAATGGACATGTATCCATTCGGACTATCCCAGTCAACAAATGTAAAATAAATAAATAAAATAAAATGAGAAATACTGACTGGGGAAAGTTCTGCAGCTGTTCAGCAAAAAGCAATGCAACCTCCAGACATGACTTCCAGTAACCTACAGTAAAATATAAAACCACTGCACACAGACCTGGTTAAAAAAAAATGAAACCCTGATGGAGTATATCAACACAAACAACAAAAGTCTGGAAAAAAATGGAAGAGGCTTTAAACAGATATTCAGATGAGGTAATAAAGCTGCAAAAATCAGAGGCTGAAATGAAGAGAAGGCTGGCTGAATATGAGGCTGCTTAGGAAGAGATGTTTCAAAAATGATAAATTAAGAGGACAGACGACGTAGGGAAAACCTGAGATTTTCAGCTATACCAGAGAAGCTGAAAGGAACAGGCTGCTTTAATTTTATGAAAGCACAAATAAGCAACTAGACTGGCATTCCACAGCAGAAATTGCTAGTTGAAAGGGCACATCATGCTTATGCTCCAAACCTGGTTATGAGAAAGCAACCTAGACCTTTAATATTTAAGATGCAATCCTACCAACAGAAGGAGTCAATTCTGACAAAACTGTGACAGAAGGACTAAGTACTAAAAGTGGGAGACAGCAGAGTGTATGTGGAGAATGATTCCTCATTGCACATCAGGCAGAAGTGGAATAAATTAATTCCACTACTCAGGGAATGTCGAGATGCAGGTGTGTGATTCAAACTGATGTACCCAGCTGTCTTTAAGTTATTCTTCCCTGAAGGGGCAACATTTTTGATGAAGTACATGCTAAGGAGGAAATACAAAAGTTTGTCCAACAAAAAGTGAGCTGTGAAACAGAAGGAGATTCTGCTTTTGTTATTCTGCTAATAGAGACCATAGATGGACTATACCTGTGAAACCTTTTCCAAATTTTCAAAGGAAAATGTTGGAGAAAAGGAAGGGTGCATGACATTTGCCTAGATAAATCAGGAGTGCATTGGAAATGAATCAGAGTCCAGATTTGGTTGATGGAGATGAACAGTGATAAAACCAGTAACGTAATCTGATATTACAATGCAATAATTATATTTGTGAAATATGATAGAACAAGAAAATCTGGAAATATTACACTTTTCAGAATCTGTTGGACTTGTAGGGGGACTCTAAAGCATATGCCCTACTTCATGTCATTAATGTTTGGAAAAATGCTTTGGGGGGGAGGAAGAGAGAGGAGAAAGTTAACTGTAAGTAAAGAAAACATTTTCTTAATAGTACTGTTATTGTGGTGTATGGTTTTCTTTGCATGCTTTAAAATAAAGTTTTCTCGGTTACTTTTTTGTAAACTGGTGCTGCTTTTTTTTTTCTTTTCTTTCTCCCTTCATTTCTGTCTTGTTCATTTCTAATAAATGTAGGCACTGCAATATTAAAAAGCCTGGTTGAAAGAGCATGACAAAAGAAAAATTAATGTGCTTTCTCTCATTCTTGCATGGGGAAATGACTGGATTAACTACCTTAGATTGATTTAGTAACAAGTTTTAAGTGAAAGAAAGAAAGTGAAAAATATTGAAAATGATGAGGCTCTTTTTCTAGCAAATGAATGTATGCTTAGTAGCAATTCTATATCTGGCCCTTATGTTTCTATGTAAATAATCTGATAAAGAGGACTTGACCATCTGGTTCTCTTGTCTCCATGGAGATATTCTGATATTGAGAAATTGGCTGTCTGGTTCTAATATTTCCATGGAGACAATCTGATAATGAGAAATTGGTTACAGTCTGGTGGAGAGTGATTGACCAGGAAAAACAAGAAATGAGAAACTGGCTAGGAGATAATGTTCTCTGAAAGCATTCATGGGTTTACCCAGCTGGGAGAGCTATAAAGATAAGACAGAAGAGTTAGCACTTAGTAGAAGCACAGGTCTTATAATGGATAACCTTTCTTTTAGGTTAAATCAAATCTTTGAGTATGGCTGTGAGTTTGGGGCATTTGTTCCTATTAGGAGGTAAAACTTCAATATTTGAGGATGCACATAGTTTTGTGTGTTAGTATTAAATTAATAGGTTTTACGGGGGTATTTTGTTATGGCTTTCAATAAAACAAAAAGTTTTGTAAGATGTGCATAGGCTCAAATGGATATGACAGAAATAACAATATAAAAGTTCAACCTGCCAAACAATATGCATGTAACACAAAGGCTGGAACTACACATTTAACATAAAAGGTGGGAATAGTAACTTTTTAATATAATGGTGCTTTTCTGTAATGTCTTTAAATGTCAATGGTCTCACAGACAAATACAAAAAAGAATAGCGAACCATATTAAAAAAACATAGAGTGCAAATAGTTATATTACAGGAGACACACCTGGAAAGAACTGAACATGTGAATTTGATAAAGACAAGTTTTCAGGATTGCTATTCAGCAGAATACCTGGGACAAAGAAAAAGAGGAGTACATGTTTGAATTATAAGAGGAGCTCCACTAGTGATAGAAGAGGATAAAAAAGATGATAATGGGAGATTTGTAAGATTACTCTGGCATGTATTTATATTCCACCTAAAACTGCTATAATAGAGCTTAAGAAAAGTCTGGGAGAAATAATAAGTTTTGAGCAAGGAATATTAATTTTAGGTGGGGACTGGAATTTGATTTGCAGCAGTGAAGATGTGTCTGGGGGGCCCAGAGAGGAAAGTATAACAAAGGCGGGTAGATTTTTGAAGAAATGTATGAAACTATTTGGCATGGTAGATGTGAGTTCAATAATAGGATTTCAGACTGAATTTACATATTATTTCCCCAACATGTAAAAAAATGGGTTAGGTTAGACAGAATTTACATTTCACAGGAACATTTGTATTTAATTAAAGGTCTTGAAACGTATCCAATAACTATTTCAGACCATGCGCCGATAATAACTAAAATAAAAACATAGGCAGGATAATGAAATAAAATGAGACACTGGTACTTTCCACCTATCTGTTGAAAAGAGAGGAATTTAAGGAATGGGTAATGATGTTATTCAGGAGCTATTAGAAAAGATAGACATTTCTTCTGAAAATATAGCTAAGGAGTAGGATAAAATTAAAGTGGAGTTTAAAAATGTGGTGGAAATAAAATGAAGGAAGCAATGGTTAAGAAATCAGAATTATTTAGAGGGTCTGACAAATGTTAAAGTATTGTAGAATAGGGGGAGTCTCACAGAACAAGAAGAGGATCAACTGCAGAATGATAAGCAGAAGATAAGGGATTACCTCAATGATATGCATGAGTTTAGAAAGACTGCTGTTAAGTAACTGTTTTTTGATAACACTAGAGCACAAAAACTTTTAGCACAAGGACTCGGGCAACAGAAAGTAGAAAGGCTGTCACTAAGCTTAGGGAACCTATAACAAGGAAGGTAACAAGAGATCCTGCAAAGGTATTACAAATATTTCAGAAATTCTATGAAAGTCTGTATAAAGCAGAGGAATATGAAAATCAAGAAAATATAAATGAAAATGTTTATGGACAAATTAAATATGCCAAGGTTAGAGGTAGATGAGGCTCAGTTATTATAAAAATTGTGATGTATAACCAATCTAAAGTCTCCAGGAATAGATGATATTCCTGTGGAAGTTTGGAAGCTAGGAGGGAAAAAAAACTAATAAAAATCTGGAAGGTTTTGTTTAACAGTATTTTAAGAGGAGAAGTACCAACATCCTGGAAGAAAGCAGTGGTAGCTGTAATACCTAAAGAGGGTAACGATCCATCAGCTCCAGCTTCATGCTGGCCCATTTCAGTACTAAACCATGATTATAAAGTGTTTGTGAAAAAATGGCTAAAAGAATGGCAAAAGTAACTCCAAACTCGACAGATATGTACCAATGTGGTTTTGTGGAGGGAAGGCAAACATTTGACAACATTAACAGAACATTGATGATCCAGAAGGAAGCAGAGTGTAAGAAATACCGTTGTTGGTGGGTCTTGATACAAAGAAAGCATTTGACAGAGAAAGCTGGGACATTGTGTGAAGGACAATGGAAGCATGTGCATTTCCTGAAAAAATATAAGGTTGAGTAGGAGAATATACGAGAGACCGGAGGCAAAAGTTAAAGTGGGTGAGGTCCTCTCTGATGATTTCTGCTTGAGCAGAGGAACTAAGCATTGCTGTCCTCTTTCCTCTTTGTTATTTGCATTATATTTAGAACCATTGGCAGAGAAAATAAGGGACTCAGAAATTCAAGGATATAATTGGTATGGTAGTCAGGAAAAGCTGCCTCTATTTGTAGATAATCATATACCTGACAAAACCAGAAAGAGACATTACAGTGTATTGCAACATTCTGAGACAGTTTCTCATCTTTTCAGGATACAAAATTAATGAAGCTAAAACAAAAGCAATACTGGTAAATTATGTACCCATACATGAATTGATTCAACAATATCCATATTTATGGGGACATGCACTGTTGGAGATGCTGAGTAGGCAGATTGATGTAAAGCGGGAGATGATTCTTCTGAGCTATGATTCAGAATCAGAACTGCCTATATATGGTAAGGTGTTGCTGTGTCTAATTATGGTGGTTGCCAAAAAAGCAATTACTAGAAAATGGAAATCAAAATGTAAACCAACTATACTAGAAGTAGTGAATATAGTAACAGAAATAAAACAACTGAAATTGAGATCTTTAGAAAAGGGTACGAGCAAGCTACATAGGAAAATGTGAATTGTGGGAACAATACATACAGGGGAAGAATGAGGTTTAGCAGACGGCAGGACTTAAATGA
This sequence comes from Protopterus annectens, assembly GCF_019279795.1. Lineage (NCBI taxonomy): Eukaryota > Metazoa > Chordata > Ceratodontiformes > Protopteridae > Protopterus > Protopterus annectens. The sequence goes on along the minus strand of NC_056743.1, from coordinate 1,938,350,001 downwards.
ACTATGTAATTGACTGAAAATGATTGGGTAGATTATAAGTAGTGTATAATGTTTGCCACTGGCAGTGTTTCAGTATGGTTTGTGATGTAAAATGTTTGCAACTAGGAGTGTGTCAGTGTTGTTTGTTTTCATTTATATAAATGTATGATTGCCTGTTTTGTAAGTAATTTTTTAATAAAGATGTTTCTTGTTAAAAAACGGGCAGGAATTGAGTAATTTATGTATTCTTGCTTAGATTGTATGATATATAACAGTATATATGAAGTATAATGTTTGTAAACGTGAACTTGTTAATACAGTTTGATTACTTTTATATAAAAGTAAATTGACCTTTGTCAGAAGTGATAGTTCAGTAAAGGTGTTTAAAAAAAGATTCTTGTTTTTTCTCAATCATTCATAGTGTGCAAATCTCGTCTTCCTTTTTTGGGTGTTCCTCAACCTCTTCAGCCTTTTTTCCTGGATGTATTTCAGAGCCTGGTACCATCCAAGCATTCTCTGCTTCTCAAAGGGGAAGGGATTTTATTCCAGAATATTTGTGGTTCCCAAAAAAGAAGGCACCTGGAGACCCATTCTGAAACTTTCTTAGCTCAACACCTTTCTAAATGTTCCTTTTTTTTAATGCTGTCCCTTCAAACCCTGTTTCCTCTTCTTCTGCCTCCAGCTTTTCTAGGCTTTCTGTATCTCAAAGATACCTATCTCCACATTCCTGTTCATCCCCGTTTCAAGAAGTTTTTGCATTTCTCTGTTTGTTCCTTGCATTTTCAGTTCTCTCCTTTGCCCTTTAGCCTGTTCTCTGCTGCCCAAAATGTCTTCATGAGATGTCTCACTCCTGTGACTGCCTTTTGCAGGATGAGGGGGATACAAATTTTTCCTTACCTGGATGACCTATTCATTCAGTCTTCCTCTCCAGAGACCCTGCTTTATCATCTCCACTATGCTCTTTGCCTCTTGCAAAGCCTAGGGTTTACAGTAAATTTGCAGAAAACCTTCCTGACTCCTTCTCAAGATCATGTTTTTTCTTAGATGCAGGCTGCAGACAGTTCCTGTGCTGGCATCCCTGCCACCACCCAAAGCTCTGACTCGATTGTCTTTTTTCAGATCCTTCTTCCTCAAGTTTCTGTTACAGCCAGGTAATTTCTAAGGGCTCTGGGGTACATAGCTACTATTGTTCCTATGTTTCCTCTAGCCAGGCTTCATATAAGGAAGCTACAGTGGTTCCTAAAGTCAGTATGTCTTCAACATTCTCATCCTTTGGACTTTCTACTTCCTCTTCTTCCATGCCTTAAGTTAGAGCTTCTGTGGTGAATTCATCAACTGTCTCTCAACCCAGTTCTTCCTTTTCAGGGCCCAGCCCCCTCTCAGGAGCTCTTTTTGGATGCCTCAGACATGGGTAGGGGGGCTTCTTTCAGCTGTCTAAAGGTTCAGGGCCTTCAGTCCCTTCATCAGAGGGTGGACCATATCAACATCTAGGAGATAAGAGCCCTCTTCCTTGCTGTTTGGGCCTTCCATACTCTGTTCCTTCCAGGGCCTCTCAAAATCTTTACAGGCAACACCACAGTGATGTGGTACATCAGAAAGCAAGGGGGGACATGGTCCTACCTCATATGCAGATTAGCTCTTCAGGATTGGGATCTGGCTGTCCAGTATTAGGTGACTCGAGGCTGTTTATATTCCTTCAGAACAGAACCTTGTGGCAGACGCTCTGAGCACATCCATAACACAGACTTCACAGAGCTGTGTTTCTGGACATTGTCCACTAGTGGGGTACTCCTCAGGTAGATCTTTCTGCCTCCCATCTGAACAGACAATTTCCTCTTTTGCACCAAAGTCCCATGTTCTCTGGCCAGGAAGGTGGATGCTCTCTCCTTTTCTTGGAAAGAGATGTTTCTTTATGCCTTCTCTCCCCTTCGTCTCATACCAAGGCTCCTGCTCAAGATAGAAAAGAACTCCCAAAATCTTGTTGGTGAGTCCCTTTTGGCCCAGACAGCATTGGTTTCCTCATCTTCTTCACCTAGCCAAGGGCAGTCACCATAAGTTACCTCACAGGGTGGACCTCCTCACACAAGACAAGGGTTCTTTCATCCATCCTTACTTATCTACTCTTCATCTAACACTGTGGGTGATAGGGTTTTGATCCCTTGCTGGCACCTTTTGTTTTTGAGGATGTGCTTTGGATTCTGCAGGAGGCTAGGAAACCCATTACCAAGAAATCTTATTTATCCAAATAGACGAAATTTTCTGTCTAGTGTCTTACATGTAAACAGGATCCACTTTCTGTGGAAGTTCTTTGGTTTTCTCTTATTTGTGTGAATTGTCTATGCTGGATTAGCTGGATTCGCATATTCTTCAATTATATCTCACCTTTCAGCTATTTCTGTTTGTCTGCCTTTGAGTCCTCCTTTGGTTTCTAGGTTTGAGGTCAAACAATTCTTTAAAGGCGTCCTTCATATTAGGTCTCCAAGGATGCGCATTCCTCCTTCCTGGGACCTTAATTTTGTTCATGAAAAATTGACTTAGGCTCCTTTTGAGCCTGCATCTTCAGCTTCCTTACTGAACTCTACTTGGAAGTCTGTTCTTATTTTTGGCCCTTCAGCCAGAAGGGTGTCTGAGCTTCAGCCCTTATGGCTGTCCCTCGTTTTTAAGATTTTCATATTTCTCTTCATACTAATCCTTCTTTTATGCCCAAGGTGGTTAATGAGTTGTCGCTTAATCAAGCTATTCATTTGCCCACTTTTTTCCCTTCCCCACAGTCTACTAGTGAGAAGGATCTTCACACCTTGGATTTTCATTTGTAAATCTGAGCAACTTTTTGATGTCTTTTTATTCCTCTTTTGCAGTATTCTAGTTGTGGGATTTCCTGCCCTCAGGCGACTTGTACGTCAGTTCCTATACAAAAGCTTCAGCTTGGCTGTTGCAGCTGAATGGGATGTCACACGTAAGGCCATAAACCAGGGGTCTTAAATGTGATGTCTGTATGCACAATCCTCAGAACTTTTCAGGCACAGATGACCGATGCATCGTGTGTTCGCTCCTTCTCATCAGACATCTCAATAAAGCTAAGTAACCCCGTTGGGTTTTTGATTTTTTCATATCCGATTGTTATTGCTTAGGCTTGGTTTATTGTAGCAATTTATAGCCGATGTCAGGTAAAAAGGGTAAATGCCAATGCGAGCGCCAGATACCTCATAAAAACGCACATGATAGGTGTGTTTTTGCTTAGGCCGGGAGCTCGACCATTCCGCTTGCTCCATTTGTCAATCATTTGTGCCAAAGACCTTATGCAGCCATCTGGCTGCACTAAGTCTCTACTTAGAAAACCAGCACCTTAAGTGGTAAGCCCTAAAAATGGATCCTATTTCGGAGGCCACGTCAGAACCTCCACGTAAGAAGCCCAAGCTTCCTAGGCCTTCTTTGCCTGCCGCTCCATTACTGGACGCCCTGCCACCTGCCGATTTAGGAGTTGAGGGGTGCCCTGCAGATCCGTCGACTTCAACAATGACCTTTGGGGAAGCCGTTGCTCAGCCAAAGACCGACACATCCATGGAGCCTACCCAGACAGCGACTACCACCGAGGTTAAGGGGGAACCAGAATCTGTGGTAACTCCGACCATGATCCAGACTTCTGATATGGTTCCTACTAAACCTGATTCTAGGCCAGTTCCAACGTCCACCCTGGCTAAAAAGAAACAGAAAACCACACATGCCTCCTCCACTGCAGAAGGCCTACCAGATTGGCAGTCCTTCACTTTTTCCCCGATGCAGGCCTTTATGGCCCTTAGGCCTTCAGCCTCATCCCCCACTACTCTACCTTTGCTCAGCCCTAGGCCTGCTTCAGACTCTTCCCACCCCCCATGACATCTCAGGTTAGGGAGGAAGAGCATGCTACTTCATTCTCGTCCTCCTCTGAGGACTCCATATCTTACACCTCCCAAATTGCTTCACCCCAGGAGTATTATTCTTCTGATGAAGAATCTATAGAGAGAGATTCACCCCCTGAGGATATCATATTTGGTGAGACTATCACCAAAATGAAGATTACTTCAAATGGGATGCCTCACAAATGACTGACACCCAAAAGAGGTACTTTGAGCTTCTTCAAGTTGAATCCTTCTCCCTTTCTGCTGTTCCTCCAGTTCTGCCTGCATACTTGGATGCCTTTAATTCTGCATCTAAGGCCCCAGACTCACAGCCACCTGCCCCCAAGCACCCAGATTGCTTCTACAAGGTGCCTGATGAACAGAAATTCTTAGTTAAACCACCCTTGGCAGACCCAGCAGTGATTGCCACCTATCCTGATAAACGATCCAGGCTGCTTCCCTTCACCTCACTCCTACCCACTGATAAAGACAGAAAATCTGTGGATAGTATTGGCTTTCAGAGCCATTAACTGTCAGATGCATATGACTAAGTATCCTCTGGACTTGGTCTCTTAAGCCTCCTCCATGCTGGCTTCTATCACTGACAGACCCATTAAGGCTGACATCTCCTCCAAACTTTCTCTGGCTACACAAGTAGCCAGACACTCGAGTAGATGCAGCTATGATGCTGCAGAAATGTCTGCTCACTCTGCAGCATCTGCTTCTGTCCTCAGGAGATACTCCTGGCTGAGACTACAGAATCTACCAGAAGCTTCAAGTCAAAGATCTTGGATGCCCCCCTGGATCACAATTTCCTTTTTGGAAAATAATCTGCAGATCTCTTCAAGAATTTGCAAGAAAAAAGTAAGGAATTGCAGGACATAAAACAGTTACTGGTGTCACCCATTCCCAAGTACTACTGAAACTACCCTGCTAAAGCCACCTTTGAAAGGCGAAACCCTACTCAGACGGGTGCTTCCTCTTCCAGATCTAGAAGAGGTGCAAGAAGACCCACCACATCCAGACCTGCTGCCCTGCATCTTCAGCCCATACAACCCTTTCAGGACAGAGGAGGCCCCAACAATGCATGACTCCCTTGCCCACCTTCCACTTTCAGCACACCTTCCCCACTGCCTCCCCTTCTGGAAAACCATAACCATGGACCAGTGGGTACTATCCATAATCCAAAAAGGATATTTCCTCTCCTGGAAAGAAAAAAACACCCAAGAGAGGCATCCCATACCCCCCCCCCCCAAAACAGCTACATCTCCTTCCACACGAGTCTTGACAGACCTACTGAAGCTGGGTAACATAGAACCTGTCCCCTCAGGACAGGAAGGAAAAGGTTTCTACTCCTATCTCTTCCTAGTCCCCAAGAAAGATGGACCTTGGAGACCCATCTTAGACCTCTCCTTCCTAAATCATTACCTTCAGGTGCCCACCTTCAAAATGCTGTCCCTTCCCACCCTGCTACCTCTTATACTAGCCAAGGCTTTCATGGCCACCTTGAACCTAAAAGAGGCCTACCTACACATACCCATCATGACTTTCCACAGAAGATTCCTGCATTTCTCTGGGCCCTCCTCTCATTTCCAATTTACTACTTTGCCCTTTGGTTTGTCCACTGCCCCCTGAGTGTTCACAAAATGCCTAGCCCCAGCCATTGCCTTCTGCAGAACTCAGGGAATTCAGATTTACCCCTATCTGGATGACATCCTAATACTGGCAGAGTCAAAATATACCCTCTCAAATCATCTGCACTTCACCATGTCCTTTCTGCAGAATCTAGGGTTCACCCTCAACCTTCCAAAGTTCTCCTTGAACCCAGACCAGGACAAGATTTTTCTGGGTTGCAGAATCTGAACGGACAAAATGAAGGCCTTTCTCCCACAGGACAAGGTACTATCCCTGACCTCCCACTTCAAGGAGATCCTACACTCTCAGACAGTAACTGCAAGGCAATTCCTTCGACTCCTGGGCTTAATGGCAGCAACCATCCCTATGCTCCCACTGGCCAGAATGCATATGTGCAAGCTACCTCAAAAACATTTGGTCCCAGCACCTGAATCACTTGGAACAAGTAATTCCCCTCCTTGCCTGTCTAAAGGAAGAAATCAGCTGGTGGATCCAACAAGTTCAGCTAAACCTGGGACTTCCTCTTCAGCCCCCCCCCCCCCAACCCAAGTAATGCATACAGATGCCTCAGATTCAGGTTGGGGTGCAACTATGGCATCTTACAGGGTTCAAGAAAACTGGCACCCTTCCTTAAAAGCCAAACACATCAGTGTCAGAGAAATGACAGCAGTCTTCTTAACTCTAAAAACCTTTATCCCATGACAGCAGTCTTCTTAACTCTAAAAACCTTTATCCCTCTGCTTCTACCAGGGGTCCTTCTAATAGTAACAGACAATACCACTGTAATGTGGTACCTCAACAAATGGAGGAACAAAGGCATATCAGCTGTGCAGACTAACCCTGCTGATATGGGACCTAGCTGTTCGCCATAACTTATCCCTGCAGGCAACATACATCCCCTTGCAAGACAAGAAGCAAGCAGATCTCCTAAGCAGGACATCCTCTCCTCAACACGAATGGATGCTGGACAGGACTGTCTTCCTAGATATAGTCCACCGGTGGGGGACTCCTCAAATAGACCTGTTCGCCTTCCCCCAGAACAGGCATCTGCAAACCTTCTGCTCAAAGACCTACTCCCTTCTTGCCTGGAGGGTAGATGCTTTCAACATCTCCTGGGAGGGGAAGTTTCTGTATGCCTTCCTCCATACCTCTCAACTGTCCCAAATAACTCGGTTTTTACCCGGTTTTGCGGTCCCTATAATGGGGTGTCACGATTCCTGAGTGGCACCCCATTATTTCTGATTTTTCCGATCTATTTTTTAAAATTTCGCGCTTTCGGAGGTGATGTTATCACGTGCACGATGACGTCAGCTCTGTCAGCATTCCGCGCCTCTGTTTGAATAGGAGCCACCATGTGTCTAAGATGGATTTACAGAACACAGGGTTTGCTTTACTTTCTGCCGTTCGGGCAGAGGACTGCCGTTTCTATCACAGGAGGAAGATTTTACTAAGCCAGTCACACGTGTCTAAGATGTACTTCTGCCGTTCGGGCAGAACACAGGATTTACTCCGCCGGATTTCAAAAAATGCACTTTTACCTGCTGAGCACTAAGATGTGTGTGTGTGTGTGTGTGTGTGTGTGTGTGTGTGTGTGTGTGTGTGTGTGTGTGTGTGTGTGTGTGTGTGCGTGCGTGCGTGTGTGTGTGTGTGTGTGTGTGTGTGTGTGTGTGTGTGTGTGTGTGTGTGTGTGTGTGTGTCAACAGGTGATGAGATGAAACCTTACTACCCTTTTTAATAAAATAACATTCCGCTCTTACCTAGGCTTCTGTTATTTTAAGTAGACTGTATTATGGAAAATAATATTTCACTTTTATGCCTGCTTCTTAAATTAGCAGAACACAAGTGTAACCGCTGCATGCATGCTCTTTTTTGTGACTGCTCACAGCCAAGCAAAATATGCAGAAATCAGACACTTTGCCAGCACAGTCAGCCTGTGCCCTTTGCTCGCCTGGGCTGTCTGACTTCCACAATCTATTACATGCCAAATTCAAAGGCATGGATTAATTTGTGGACACATTTGTATCTGATTCTCTTTTATATAGAGCTTCATAGAGCAAGTCCTATTTTATTTGGCACTTAATTGCTATTCATAACTGCACTGAATGTTATAGTTAAAAATGTGGTTAGTCTACAAAATAAACATTTCTGTAGTCTCTTGTTAAGTACAACAGAAGTAAATGATTGCAGTACTATATTTATGTACATTTTATTGTCTGTGGTAAGACAAAAGCTAAATATGATCATAACGGAAAATATTTTGGAAAAAAGAGAAAAATCAGTCTGAGAGGAACAGAAGTTAGTGTAATAAGAAAGGAAACGGGAGATGTATTACCAAGATGGTGAAGCAGCTGTACTGTGAGCCAAGATGTATTTAGTCAGGGTGCATGTTAAATGCAAACCTTATTTTAATATAATGCAGCTGAAGGTGTTAGTATAGTAAGGTCAAAATAATTGTTTCTTTCATTTAATGTGTTTGGATATGTAATTCTTGAATTATGGCTGGCATTTGTGGTGGTGCTGCGGTAGCGTTGTCGCCTCACAGTAAGATGTTGTCCTGTTCTATTCTCAGCTAGAGCGTCTTCTTTGTGGAGACATGCGTGAATGGGTGTACTTTTCTTGAAGGTTGTGCATCAGGGCTGGCAACTTGGCAAGTAAAAATCTACTGCCAATCATTAGCGGACCGGAGTTCCACTGTGGCGACCCTAACCGAAAAGCCGAAAGACACAACAAAAATTTGGTTATGAGAATGGTTTATTTGAGGCTGGAAAGAAGAGCTTCCCAAAGCTAAAGGGTATAATGTAAAAAAAAAAAAAAAAAAGTCACTGCAATGGACTTGACATGGTTGGGGAGGGGTGATTGTTAGGAGAGTCCTATGGAGGGATTTGGTCTTAGAAGTTTTGAATGGTGAGGCAACAAGCAAAGAATGGGAAAGAATCTAGTCTGAGCAGTTTAAAAATTAGTGGTCCAAGTAGCAACATGTCTTTGCTTTTTAAGTAGACATTTGGCCTAAAGTCCCTAGCCACCATCATTTATGAATTTATGTCTCACGTTTTTATTCTGTTCCTCATTAAATCTCTGGTTTTCAGGAGTGGTAAAACAAAACCTTTTATTCTAGCAATTTTCTAAGTTTATAAGATCAGTATTTGAAATGTGTCCCTATTTTGGGGCTGTATTCCCCCCCATTATTGGCTTTGTTATGTATTTTTGTGCTAAGAGGTTGAAAACTATGGGAAGAAGTGAGAACTGAATTCACTAAATGATAGCCATTTAAGTTTGTCTTCCTGTCTTTCAGGCAACTGCTGATTTAGCTTAGTGGTATGTTACTATGACTGGAATGTACAGGGTTCTCGGTTCAAGGCTTGGCAGTGAAATGCATGGTGGTAACACAACATTTTATGCAAGCAACTTTCCAAAATTATAAAAGCAATTTTTAAAATGTGTCCCTGGTTTTTGGTCCCCCCCAATTGAAAATAAGTGCAATAAGCTGTGTCTATGGCATACACTACTGTGATTCTGTATTTATATATATATATATATATATATATATATATATATATATATATATATATATATATAGTGTGTAGAAGTAGACTGTTATGGAAATATTTTGAATAGGGCAGTTTTGTCATTATTGGTGAATGCATTTTGCTTCATTGCCTACTGGAAAAATGTTGAAACAATACATTTAAAATGCAGTTGTGTGTGGAAGTAGACCTTTATGATGGAAATGTTCTGAATATGGCAGTTTTGTCATTGGTTCATGCATTTTTGTTTCATTGCCTACTGGAAAAATGTTTAAACAATGAATTTAAAATGCGCTCTAACTTAAGTCTAACAAGTGTGCTGTATTATATTAGGAATCTAATTTAATAAAGACAGGAAGGTGTATCAAAGAATGCATGTATGTTTCTTGTTTTGTGTGCAAGGGGCCTCTGATATGAAAACAGTCCAAAGATAATCTTTATCCACCACTGACCAGATGCATTTTCTTTGGATGTGGTGTGGGTTTCAATGCTGTTTCAATGAGCATGAGTTTCACGGGCAGAGAAGTTTTAATGCCAAGTCTATTTTCATTGTTAGACAATATTGTTTTGTTTAGCAGATATCTATTAGTGTTTGCGCATTGTGCTATAAAATGTAAAAAACTAAAATCCAAGTAATCATTGTAGAATTAAAGCAGTATGCACACATTAGTGTTTATGGTAAATTGGGTGAAATAGCCAGGTAATGGGACATTGGAATGGCTGCAGGGGGACTCTGGTGCTATATTTTGGTTCTGTTCTTCAGTTTGAGTTTCAATGTTGGTATCCCACAATTCCATTGGAGTGGGTGGGATTGTTTAATTGTGTATGCAGATTTTATGTTAATCAGCATACAGATTTGTGCCTATTTTTCATGGGCCTTGTCCAGATTTTTGATGTTTCCAGGTTGAGAGGTATGCCTTCCCCCTTCCCAATGATTCAGAAAGTCTTCCTGAAAATCAGGAAGGACAAACCAAAACTCTTGTTAGTGACTTCCTGCTGGCCAAGGCAGCACTGGTTCTCCCTACTTCTCAATCTAGCCAAGGGCAGTCACTACAAGTTACCCTACAAGATGGACCTCCTGACACAAGAAAAAGGAACTCTCCTCCACCCACACTTGCAAATGTTGTCTCTGACACTGTGGGTGATAAACATTTGATCCCATTCAGACACCACTACTTAGAGGATGTGCTTTCAGTCCTGAGGGAGGCCAGGAAACCTACAACAAGAAAAGCATACCTAGATAAATTGAAAGATTTACTAAGTGGTGTCTAGACAAGGGAAGGGACCCTTACATTGCTGATCCCCCTAGTTCTTACTTATGTGTGGCAATTGATAAAAAGTGGACTTTCCTATTCTTCAGTGAAAGTACACCTTTCTGCAATATCAGCCTTCTTTCCTCTTGATCCCCATTGCTAGCCAGGCTAGACGTAAAACTCTTCCTTAAAGGGGTGTTACACATAAGACCTCCAAAGAAGCCTATCCCTCTGCCCTGAGACCTTAACTACATCCTGGAAAAGCTTACGCAACACCCTTTTGAACCTGCTGGGTCATCTTCCCTACAAATATGTACATGGAAAACAGTTCTAGTGGCTATCACATCAGCCAGAAGGGTTTCAGAGCTGCAAGCCTTAATGGCTTGTCCCCTACACCACACCACCTTCCACAAGGACAGGGTCATCCTGAGAACTAACCCCTCCTTTATGCCCAAGGTGGTCAATGACTTGTCTCTAAACCAATCTGTCCACCTACCCACTTTCTTTCTTTCCCTCTCCCACAAATGAAGGGGAGAGGATACTACAAATCTAAATCCATTAGGAAATCTGAACAACTCTTTGTTTCCTTTCACCCCAGAGCCCTGAGCAAGGCAGTCTCCAAACAAACCATTGCATGTTGGATCAGGAAAGCCATTTATTTATTTATTTTACATTTGTTGACCGGGATAGTCCAACTGGAGCCATGTCCATTTTCAGTGGAAGCCCGGGGAGATAAGCTCCAATAATACAAGTAAAATAAGAGTACATAAGTAGTATTACCAAAGAATACATAGACAGACATGAGATACACCTGGTTATAGTCAGGAGAAAATTAACAATAAATAGTTAGTTGGGTTATTGATGTTCATGTTGAGAGCTACCCGGGCTTGTTGCAGTGGGAAAGCCAGTTAAATGCCATATATTGCTTGAGTTTAGTTTTAAATTGTCCTAGGGAGGAGAGCAAAGTAATATTACCTGGAAGTAAGTTCCAGGCTCTGCCTGCAGCGTTAGCAAAGAGGGCATCTCCAGCGCGATTGTTGATTTTGATTGTCTGAATTAGAAGTTTGTTCGAGGATCGAAGCAGTCTTGGATTGTTGTGGGGGGGGTGATAATATTTTGAAGGGCTGGTGTGTTATCTGGGTTATAGAGGATTTTGTTAGCCATGATCAGCAGGTTATATTGGATGAGACTGGGAAGTTCTAGCCACCCAAGCTGTTTTAGGTTGATGCAGTGGTGTGTTTTAAAAGGCATTCCAGTGGCAAACCTGGCAATATGATTTTAACAGGTTGACAGTCTATTTAGTACAGATTTGTTTAGATGGGAGAGAAGGGGGGAGGCGTATAAAAGTATTGAGAGTAGATGAGAGCGAGCTATAGCCATCTTAGGTGGAGGGGTTAAGAAGGCTTTTATTCTATACAGTGATCCAAGTTTTTTATTGATGTTCTTGATTGTTTGATTTACATGTAGGTCAAACTTTAGGTTATTGCCAATAATGACACCTAGTAATTTTGTAGAGGGGTCAGGGGAAATTATTGTCCCATCTTTTGCATTTATGGTAAAGGTGAAGGTGGCAGACCTATGAGTTGGAGAGAATAACAGCATTTTAGTTTTTTTTGGGGATTTAGTAACAATCTACATTCAGAGAGCCATTTTTCTATGGTATTAAAGGTGGACTGGGTAGCGACCCTCAGGTCTGTGGGAGAAGCAGCTGAGCAAATCAGGGTGGAGTCATCAGCGTATTGGATACAGCTGATGTTTGGTATGACTGTATACAAGTCATTAATAAAGATGGAAAACAGTAGGGACCCTAATATGGAGCCTTGTGGTACTCCAAGGGTGTTTGTTAATAAATTAGAGAGCTTGTTCTGCCAGAGGACAGCCTGTTGTCTTCTATTAAGGTAGGATGTAAACCAAAGAAGTGCTTTAGTATCAAGGTGAAAAGTTTGCAAGGTGTGAACCAGAAGTTGGTGATCAACCATGTCAAATGCCTTGGAAAGATCCAAGAATAGGGCAGAGGATATGTGATTATTGTTACAGTTATTGTTTATGGTATTGGTAAAAGCCATTAACGCTGAGGTTGTGCTATGGTGTGGATGAAAACCATGCTGGGTATCCACCATGAGGTGATTTTGGATTAGGTGGTGCATAAATTGTTTTTGTATACATTTTTCCATAGTCTTTGCAAGTGGAGAAAGTATAGCTATAGGTCTATAATTGGAGAATTCCATAGAGGAACCCCCTTTATGTAGTGGGATTACGTAGGATGTTTTCCAGATGGTGGGAATGTTAGCTTCTGCTATGGTACGATTGATTAGTATCGATATTGGATAGGTAATGGCATCAGCTAATTTTTGAAGGTATTCAGCGGGGAGTGTGGTAGGTTTTAATTTTTTGATTAAGTTACGGATAAGTGGTGTGGACACTGGTTGGAAGGAGAACGAGAGTTGGTTTTTAGAGGTAGTAGTATCAGGGGCAGGGGATCTAGAAGGTAATTGTCTAGCTAGAGCTTGAATTGTTTCAGTAAAGAAATGGTTAAAACTGTCAGAGACCTCCTCTGGGGATTTATCAATGGTGGCAGCAGGGATAGGTGTAGATGTTTTACCAGGGCAGAGTAGGTTGTTCAGCCCTGCCCAGAACTTCTGAGGATTGTCCTGGTTGGTTGTCTGTAAATTACAGTAGTATTGTCTTTTGTCCTGTAGAATACATTTTTTTGTTTCATTCCTAGCATACCTATATTTAACATGATCGTGGGGGTCTTTTGTGGAACGCCATTGAGCCCATAGTTTGTTTCTGCTGATAATTTTTAGTCTTGTCTCTTTAGATAGCTATGGTGCAGTTCTTGCTTTTGTACGTTTTGAGTGGGCAGGTGCATTTAGATCAAGAATTCCAAGAAATTTGTTGTTAAAATAGGCAACTGCCTCCTCTAAGAGTAGGTGTTTTAGCATGGACCAATTACAGGAGCTAAATTCAAATTGGAATTTGTCAGGGTCAAAGTTTCTTTTGCTCCTGACTTTTCTGAGTAGGGGTTGTTGTGGGGTAATGGCTTTATCCTTAACTATGTAAGTGAGAAGATGGTCACTTAGGTCATCGGGGAGGGTACCAGCAGTGTACAGTTGGGGGTTACTATTTATGAGTACCCAGTCGAGTATGCTTTCTTTTTGGTTGGGTTTACCTAGCCTGGTAGAGGTGGTAATGGTTTGTGTAAATGCATGCAAGTTGATGTGGGTAGAAGGGGATTCTTTGGAACAAGAGCCCCAGTTGATGTTAAAGTCTCCTAGTATTAGTGTTTCTTGGGGATAGTGACAAGATAGCCAGTGAAGCGTGTCTTCAAGTGTGGCTACATTATTACCTGGGGGAATATACATACAGATGATGTTGATGCTTTTACTTTTGTTAAGTTGCAATCTAGTGGCAATAATCTCCAAGTTATTAATCTGAGGTGGTTGAATAACATCTGTGGTCACATTCAACTCAGATTTATAGTATATAGCCACTCCTCCCCCTTTCCTGGAAGCACGATCCAGCCTGTGTATATTATACCCAGGTGGTAGCACTTCATTGTCAGTAGTGTTAGGTTTTAACCAGGTCTTAGATAAACAGAGAACATCAGGGGAGTAGACAGCCAGGAGGGCATGCAGTTCGTGTACATCTGTCTCTACTACTCCCTCCACAGAAAAAAAAAACAGTGGGAGTAAAGGCCCATTCCACAAGGGCAATGGCCACCTCCAAGGCTTTCCTAAATTGTCTGGACACAGCTTCCATTAAGGAAACAGCCACATGGTCCACTATCCACACCTTCACCAAACATTACACGCTAGACCAAGTCTCCAGAGCATGGGCAGGATTCGCCAGGGCAATCCTACAGGCTTTGTAGTTTCCTCTTCAGCATCCACCACCCTCTCATCCATCTAAGCTGTGGTACTCTCCCACAACTAGAATACTGCAACATAGGAAAAGAAGGACATAGAATAGTTGTGTATAATCTTACCATAACCATAGATGTCCTTCTCTTCCATGTTGCAGTATTCCTTCCCACCCACCAATAACCCCCTCTTCATTCTCCTTTCATCCCAGCTTCACCCTGGACCTATCTATGCTACCAAAGGACCCCAGGGTCCCATATCTGACACCACTGGCATCTTCTCCTGCTGGGTCTTCTACTCTACCTGCTGAGCTTCTTGTTCTGAGGATTGTGCGTGCAGACGTCACATTTAAGGCCCCTGATTTTTGGCCTTACATGTGATGTCCCACGAAGCTGCAACAGCCAAGCTGAAGCTTTTGTATAGGAGCCGATGTACGACTCGCCTGAGGGCAGGCAATCCCACACCTAGAATACTGCAACATGGAAGAGAAGGACATGTATGGTTCTGGTAAGATTTTACACCAGTATTGTTTTCCTTTCATCTGAGGTCTCTAGGTTTGGCTGTTTCTTAACAAACAATGTCTTCGATCTCTAAGGCCATTTCCTTTTGTTATTCTTTTCATGGAGAAAGCCTTTCTACTTCTGTAAAAGCTCATTCTACCAGGGCTGTTCATAGGTTGATACTAGGCTATCGGCCCTAGGGCCTATACAAGCCTAGCCATAACAATTCCCTGGCTATTTCTTCCCACAGTATTTACTTCCCTGGACCCCTGTCTAGCAGGGTGATTGACGTGATCCCTGGGGTGAATTTCCTATCTCCCATCCAATCATCAAGGTTCCTTTTGAAGAGGGACAAAGAGGTGCTCTGCTTGACATGTATGGGCAGTCTATTCCAGAGTCTGGGGAGTCTTTGCATCAGGAACCTATCCCTCCAGCATGTTTTGTTCATTGTGATGACAAGGTTTAGATCCCTGGAGCATGTGGCTCTGAGGGATTGCGATTTCTTTAAGTGTAGCATGTCCAACAGCTCTGGGTTTGACATGGCCTTGCATGTTAAGCAGAGATCACCACTGAGCAGACGATATGCGACAGAGTATAGCTGGAGTTTTTTTTAGACAGTCAGCATAGGGTATCTGCTTTAGTGAGATATTTCTGCGACCTTTCCAGTTGTTGCAGATGTCTTGAGAGGTACATACCAAAAGGGGTATGTTGCTTTATGTGGTGCTTTTTTCAAGGTATTTGAATATCAGTTCTATCATTGAGGCAGCTACTTGGACATCTGTGCATACATTTACTATACATTATGAACTGGATGTGGTTTCTAGGGCTAGAGCTGTTTTTTTAGGGCTATCCTAGATGACTTTCTTGAGGGTTCTGCTGGGCCTTCCTCCCTCTAAGCTTCCTCCTGAGCTATTGCAATCTCCCTTTTGTAAAGAGTACTGCAACAGTGATATGGAAGGACATAGTACAGTTATGTAAAATCTTACCATAACAGTAGCTGTCCTTCCTTTCACTAGTGCAGTATTCCCTCCCTCCCTCCTCCCTCCTTTTATTTACGTTTTCTTTTTTCCTTTTGGATGCACATGTTCCTCCTTTGTTCCTTAGACTGTTGTTCCTCCAAGAGCTATTCAGTTCTGTGGTAGGTACAGCCATATGTCATCTTTATGCCCTAGGCCATGAGCAGGGAGCATACTTGTGATGTCAATGTCCTTAAAATCCTAAGGCATTGGTATACTGGCCGGACGTTGGGGTACCCATGTCAGGGGATCCCTTGAGTTAGGAATACTACAACAGTGAAGGAAAGGACATCTACCGTTATAGTAAGAGTTTGCACAACTGGACTTTATATTATAAAGCTGTTTTTGTATAGTGTACAATCAGAGCTATTTAAATGTGTGTGTATATAGGGGAGGGTCTTTTCAGTCACTTGTGTATGTTAAAGATATTAAAATAAACAAGTACTTTTTCTTAGTTGCAAGACATAAAAGTTTTACGCTATAACAAGAAAAAGGCTTTGGCTGCTTTGGGTGGGATTCTGTAACCTTTGTTTTATCTTCATTAAATGTTCTTCGCGTTTCACTGTTGCAGTCATCAGATTTGGGTTATCTGCTTGCAGTAGCCCTCAGTCGGCCTGATTATCAAAGTCTTGGGTCCTGCGTCGGTTGCTGTCTCATCTTCCATGACGTCAAGTAGTCAGGGGTATAAAGCATGCAGCCGATGCCATTACATCAGTCTTTCTTGCCTTGCGGTGCCCGAAGCAGAAGCAGTTCGCAATTGCCGGTCGGCCGACTCCTGAAATTTTCGTTTTCGAGTTTCAGAACCGAAGTCTTCAACTAAGCTAAGTACCCCGTTGGGGAAACTTTTTCTTGCTCTAAACCGATGTCAGTAAAAGTTAATAATTGTATTTCTTGTGGGAAAGCAAATACCTCATAAAGATTTCCATTCGTACTGCATTTCTTGCTTAGGCCTAGACCATGACGTGCCTCGCTGTCAGTTTTGTGCCCTATTTAAACAACAAACTATTCATTGTTGGTTCATTTATGCTTCTAAATAATTTGGTACTCAGTTCAATTATCCAGAAATGGCTTTGGCAAGCCATCCAACTACTGACATTCCGAAAAAACACAAAGATAAAGACAGAGACAGACCGCTTAGGTCCAAAGCTGCAGATGATGCTTCCCCTAAGCTAGTCGCCAGTTCACTGGTACTCAGTGAGGTGCTTTCACAGCCTCTGATACCCACTACTTCAGATTCGCAGGCCTCTACTGAGACCCGTTCGTATGCCGCGAGATGCTTCTGGAACCTGTGGATGTCTCTACCTTGGATGGGTCTGGAGCCACTGTGCAGACACCAGCTTCTGAGGGTGTATTCAGGCCTACTGACTTGCATGTTAAACTGACACCATCTTCTTCTTCTTCAAGGCATAAAACTTGATCTTTTCTTAAAAAAACGACACCCAGACCGCATGGTCAGGCCCCTATGCCTAAAAAATAAATGATAAGAATGGCTGAAGACCTTATTACTCTAATCAGGGGAAGCTACCCCTCCCCCTCTAAGAGACCTAGGACTGATTTTCGTTCTGATTCTTCTGATCAGGATTCTGAAATTTCTGTTTTTTTCTGATGACCAGGATTTGCCCTTATCTACCTATGAGGATTCTGATGCAGACAACTCCATTCCCTCTGCTTCTCCTCCAGAGGATTTCTCTTTTGGTGAAACCTTGCATACTCTTAGGGAGCATTTCCGCTGGGAAAGACAGGATTACTCTGACTCCAAAAAGAGGCTTAGGGAATTCTTACTCCTGCCTCAACACAGGCCTTTAGCTATCCCTCCTGTACTGGACATTGTAGATGATGCCTTCTCGGAATCTAGCCTGGCCCCTGACTCTTTACCTCCTGCTCACAGAAAACCTGATAGTTATTACAGGATACCTGACTCTCACAGGTTCCTCTTTAAAAATCCCCCTGCAGATCCTGAGACCATTTCACAGGGACCCAAGGGCATTAAGGCTACTACTGCCAAAAATCCTACCCCCTCTGATAGAGATTCCAGGGCACTGGACAGATGGAGAAAGAAGGAATACACATCTGCTACTTTAGCCATTAGGGCTTTAAACTGCCAGTTTCATATGTTAAAGTATCAACAACATATTATTGGATTGCTTAAACAGAAAATGATGTTGATTCCTGACTGTGCTGAAAATAAAGAATTACAGGATTTAATGCATTCTGCTGAACAAGTTGGAAAACATAATTTGCAATGTGGTTTTGATTCATTAGAGGCATCTTGCAGGGCTGTTGTCACTGGGTCTGTACGTAGAAGGCATGCTTGGCTTAAGGAGCAATCTTTGCCAGATCATGTTAAAGCTAAATTGCTGGATGCTCCCTTAAACCAGGACTGCCTGTTTGGCAACAAAGCAGAAGAAGTTCTTAAAAAGATGGAAGAAAAAGCTAAATCTATGCAAACTGCTAAAGATTTCCTGCAAGTACAACCTCCCAGATTTAGTAGGCATTGGCCCTCTAAGAATTGGCCCTTTTCTGCCTCTTACAGGCCTACTCAGTCCAAACCCAGAACCAGCAGAATACCCAGGCTTCAGTCCCAAGGTACTCTCAGACCTAAACAGTGGGGGGCTCCCACTTCCAAAGCAGGGAGTAGTAAGACTCCCCCTTTGGTAAACTGTCTCAATGACTTAACTTTAAACCTTCCAAGCCCTGCTCAACTGACTGTTGAGATTGCCCTGCATGGCAAAAATTGGGAACTCATTACTCAGGACAAATGGGTTTTAAATGTAGTTTCCCAAGGATACAGATTCCACTTCCACTCCTAATCAACCCCAAACAGTTGGCCAGACCTACCCCCAAATCAGTGGACAGAGGCTGAAAAGCAAGTTCTCTCTTCTAAGCATCAGGGCTATTCAGCCTGTCCCAGAAGAAGAATGGGGACAAAGTTTCTAAAGACTTTTCCTGGTACCCAGAAAAGGCCATTCCTGGCGCCCCATCCTGGATCTGTCTATCCTAAACACATTTTTGGTAATTCCAAAATTCAAGATGCTAACTCTTCATCAGCTGCTTCCTATGCTAGGCAAAGATGCCTGGTTGGCAACACTGGATTTAAAGGAAGCCTAACTGCACATCCCAATAAGGGAATCTTGCAGAAGATGCCTACACTTCAGAACAGGCTACATGCACTATTAGTTATCTGCACTGCCCTTTGGCTTATCTACTGCACCCAGGGTATTCACAAAGTGCCTAGCTCCAGTCATTCCATTTTTCAGGCAAAGAAATATTCAAATATACCCATACCTAGACGATTATCTAATTCAGGCAGAAAGCCAGGACATACTATTAATTCATCTGGCATTTGTAAAGAAATTGCTAACTTCTCTGGGGTACACCATAAATGAAAAGAAATCACATCTTGTACCCTGCCAACAAATTGTATTCCTGGGAGCAAGCTTGAATACAACTTCCCAGATGGCCTACCTCGTGCCAGAGAAAAAAGTTCATTTGACAGCCTACTTCAAACTACTGGCTACAAAGACCCATCTATCTGCAAGGAAAATTCTGCAAGCCCTGGGGTTTATGGCCTCCTGCATTCTACTAATTCCATATGCAAGACTGCATAGGAGGAAACTACAGTGGTATCTAAAAAGTCTATGGTGTCAACATTCTCAGGATCTAGAATCAATGATTCCTATCATACCCTGTCTACAGATAGAGTTCCTTTGGTGGGCAGAGGCCTGCCACCAAAACAAGGGACTGCCATTCATTCTACCCCATTCCACCCAATCCCTAACAACAGATGCATCAGACTATGCATGGGGGGCTCACTTGGCAGGGCAGTGCATTCAGGGCAATGGAACCTAAGTCAAATGCATATCAATCAAAGAGAAATATTAGCTGTACAGTATGCTCTGACAGCCTTCAAGGACCACATTCTTCCAGAACAATTATTGGTAAAGACGGACAACACCACTGTTATGTGATACATAAACAAGCAGGGAGGAACCCACTCATACCCTCTCTGCAGACTAGCTATGGCTCTGTGGAGCACAGCCTTGAGCTACCAAGTACACCTACAGGCTCAATTACTGCCAGGAAAGCTAAACACACTGGCAGATGACCTAAGCAGAAATCTCATGGACCCACACAAGTGGAAACTGGAACCAAAGATATTCGACATGTTGAGAAACAAATGGGGGAGCCCAGAGATAAACCTGTTTGCCTCCCCCCAGAACTACCAATTGGACAAATTCAGCACAATGACTCCCCACAAACAAGCTTGGAAAGTGGATGCCCTGTTCTTCACCTGGAAAAACCAGATGTTAAGTTGTCTATCTCGCCTTCATTCTTGCTGGATGGGTTCGGAGCCGATCCTCGGCTCCGACTCGGCCACTCTAAAAGCTCGAGAGTTGGTTCCACCGGCTCGAGGCTCCCCCTATATCCCACAATGCTAGGCGTGAGTTACCTCAGATCTCGTTTGCCGCTACAGCGATCGAGGTGTGTTTTCTACCGGCTCCAGGTTAGTGAAAGTTAGAATAGTTTAAATTCTTTAACTTAGACTAGTTTAGTGTAATTTTCTTCCCCCTTAGTGTAGTGGACTTACTTATCCCTTACTACCTTAGTTTCCAGCCCCCTCCTTTTATAAAGAACATATAGTTCTTCCCTAAGGCCTTCGGCCCTTCCTCCTTTCCTTAGGGTGTGTGTGTGTTTACTTAGGGACTTTTATTAACTTACCTTTAGTTTTAAATAATTCCCTTTAATCCTATCAGTGTAATCTGTGTGTGTGTGTTTTTGTGTGATTACACTTCAGGTTCCTTGAGTATGTCCAAGGATACAAAGGTCTCAGGCTTCAAGAAGTGTGACTCGTGCTGTCAGAAAATGTCTCTGACAGACGGTCACACTTCTTGTGTGTACTGCCTGGGACCTTTACCTGCAGGACTCTTGTGCTGTATGCCATGGCTTCAGCCCTAGAGTCCTGCAGGAGAGAAAAAATAAACTCATTTTGAGGGGTTTAATTAAGCCTGAAGGTTCCCTTCCTGTGTCTTCTGGGAAACCTTCTAAGGCTTCTAAGACCTCGGCTCCAGCTTCAGAGTCGAGGCCTAAGGCTTTGAAGCCTACTGCTTCATCGGCTCCGGCTGGAGCCGATGAGTCTGTGACTGCTGTTTCAGTGGTTTCCTCGGCTCCGCCGAGCCGAGGCATTAGAGTCATGGGTCGGCTCCGATCATACCATCGGAGCCGACATCTAGAAAGAGATCGAGGTCACCGTCCCTTGGCTCCGTTCATTCGGCTCCAGCGTCTCCCCTGCTGTCTGAACGGAGCCATAGATCTCACTCCTCCAGGTCATCGAGGCTCTCAGATCACGACCTCCAGAGGGTAGTGAGTAGACTTTGAAGTCCGAGGCACTGGCCCAAATGCTCCAGAGTCCGACTCATCAGTCGATGCCTCAGCTTGTTCCATAATATTCCTCCTCCGACTCCTTTGAGCTCGAGCCGGGCGCCTCGGAACCGAGACTGTGGTAGCGTCGGAGCCAATACATTTGTCTTCGGCTCCTTCGGGCTCCGATTTCTTCCTTTGAAGAATCTCGGCGCTGGCTTCCTCGTCGGCTCCGAGGGTGAGTGGCATCGGACCCTTGTCCGACCCCTCTCCTCTCGGTGCTTGGCGCTGGTGAGTTCGGCTCCGACATCGGCCTCGGAGCCATCTCTGTCGGTGTCAAGGGAGGTTCTCAGCTTCTCGGAGCGGGGACCTCTGGCTCTGCCTGACAGGGGTGCATTCGAGGTCATGCGGAGTGTGTTGGAACCTTGTTCGACTCCACAGTCGGCTCCGTCCGCCCCTCCCACTTCGGTGCCTTTGGTTATGTCGACTCACTCCCTCATCCCAGACCGCAGAGAGCAAGCTCCTCAAGAATCCCCTGTGGGATCTCATCCTCTTCGAGGCCTCTCCTGAATTGGCAGGGAGCCCCTAGGAAGAGAAAGTGTAAGAGGAAGCACTTAGACTCACCTGAGTCTGTCACCTCTGACACAGATTTAGAGGATTCGAGGGTTCCCACGTTCCCCTTCTCAAGATGTCTCTTTCGCAGACATTCCAGAGGTCCTGTAACAGTAGTGAAATTGGCCAGCCCTTAAACCTTCGGAGGATGAATTTGTGTATCTTGAGGCGTTTGGCTCGCCCTTCCACCTCCTGAGTGTTCCTCCCTTTGATCCCCTCATGCAGGTGGTTGAAAATAATGCCTGGACGGCTCCTAATTCTGTGAACCCTACCCCAGGAGACCCTCCAAATTTATAACAGCACCAACTGACAAGCAATTTCTCACAAAAGGTGTTTCTGTGGATGCTATGGTGGTAGCTGCTGCCACCAAGAAGGAACTAGCTGATCCTTCGGTGCCTGTCCATCCACCTAACAAGGAATCCAGGTCTATGGACAGGTACGGGAAGCGGATGTTCTCGTCAGCGACCTTTGCAATGCGTTCGCTGAACTACCTATGCCATTTTACTCGTCTTCAAAGGGACTTGATCGAGGAAGCGAGTGATATGTTGAAGGATCCTACAGCTGCGGGTTTTCAGGACAAGATGAACACTCAGCTGGCTACCCTGAACTCCATAGCTAACTCCTCCATGCGCCTCCTTTCTTATGCGGCTGATGGAGCGAGCAGGGCCGCAGGGACAGGTGTGGCCTTACGCAGGCACGCCTGGATGCGGTTATGCAACTTTGCGGACCCCTTTAAAATGTCTTTCACTAATTCCCCGTTTGATGGATCATCTCTTTTTGGTCCTCAAGTGAAAGAAACCTTGACTAGGTGCGAGACAGATGGCAAGACTCTTTCTGCCGTCGGAGTCCGTTTTTCTACTCCTTCTAGGCCTTACCCCAAAGGCCAGAAAAGTGGGAAAATGTGGTTCCGTAAACAATCTCAAGGGACTTCGCCTGACGCACAAAGTCGGTTCCCCGCCAGAGGCAGAGGGGGGAACAACAATGGTAGACGTCGCCCTAGAGGCAGGGGGGGTCCGCAGAACCAGGGCAATCGGGAAGTCTTCTCTGATAAGCCCTTTCAGCATCCCTGAGGTGTTGCCCGACTGCCTACCTTTGGAGGCAGTCGGGGAAAGATTGTCACTGTACCCAAAAGCCTGGCTATCCCTGACTCAAGACAAACGGGTACAGTCCATCATTTCGAGGGCTATTCCATTCCCTTCTTCGCATTCCAAACCAATCAAAAATCCCTTCCAGATGTTCCACCCGCTCAAAGGGATCTTGCAGCTTTGGAAATTTCAAAGCTGCTTGCAAAAAGAGGAATTCAGCCAGTTCCAGCAGACCAGCAAGGATCCGGAATCTACTCCAGGTTCTTTTTAGTTCCAAAGAAAACAGGGGACTGGAGACCAATTTTGGATCTCAGTATCTTGAACAAGTCAGTCAAGAAAACAAGATTTCGGATGGTCACGGTGCAGTCCATCCTTCCCCTTTTGGGAAAGGGAAGCTGGATGTGCTCTATAGATCTTCAGGATGCGTACTATCACATAAAAATGAAAAGACGCTCCAGAAGATTCCTCCGCTTCAGGCTGGGAACCAGTCATTTTCAATTCAGGGCCCTGCCCTTTGGTCTCACCACTGCCCCCGGTGTGTACCAAATGCATGGCAGTGGTAGCTTCCCACCTGAGACGACAAGGATTCCAGGTGTATCCATATTTGGACGACTGGCTCCTTACAGCCCCACCAAGCATCTTCTTCTAATGGCCAGGGACTACACCTTTCGCACTTGTCGAAATTTAGGCATTTCAATAAATTTAAAAGTCTGTTTTGTCACCTTGTCGTACTATTACCTTCATAGGCGCAAATCTAGACACAATCAACATGTCTGCGAGACTAACAGATCAGAGAATAACAGACATACACAAAATGGTCTCGCTCCTCTTCAGCAGCAACAGAATCAAAGCCAGGTTAGTTCTGAAAGTGTTGGGGATTATGGCGGCTGCCATACCTCTGCTTCCATTAGCCAGATTCCACATGAGAATCCTTCAATGGATGCTCTTCACGCAATGGTCGTACCAGCAACTTCCAATGTCTCACACCATTATAATCACGCAAACATGCAGAAATCATCTTCTGTGGTGGATGTCTTCCTCTAAGCTCTTATTGGGAAGACCCTTTGTTCCCCTCCGGTTGCTACTCTGCCAACGGACGCCTCCCTGATCGGGTGGGGGGGGGCATTATCAGGGCAGAACTGTCCAGGGCACATGGCAACCAGACGAATGCCACTTGCACATAAATGTTCTAGAGATGAGAGCAGTGCTTTTAGCGTTGCAAGCCCTTCAAGACTCTCTTCCCTTGGGAACGATAGCAATCCAGACGGACAATATGTCCGTAGTGTGGTATATCAACAAACAAGGCGGAACCAGGTCCTACCCTCTGTGTCGAGAAGCACTCAGACTGTGGCAATGGGCGATTTCTTCTCAGCGTTTTCTGATAGCAACGCACATCCCCGGGAAGTCCAATCAAATCGCGGACAAGTTGAGCAGAGCTATCCTCATGCCTCACGAGTGGTCTCTGAAAGACTCTGTTGTGAGAGAAATTTTTCTCAAGTGGGGCCAGCCTTGCTGCGACCTTTTTGCTACTCCCCAAAACATCAAGTGCAGAGATTTTTTCACCCTATTTCCGTTACCAGGCCAACCCAGCAGAGACGCTCTAGTCCAAGTTTGGCCCCGGGGACTTCTGTATGCATTTCCCCCCTTCCCACTAATCTCTCAAGTAATACAGAAAGCTATCGCTCAGAAGGCTTCATTGATCCTCATTGCTCCGTACTGGCCTCGACAGGTTTGGTTCCCCTTTCTACATCAGTTTCTGTTGGAGCGACCTTGGCATCTGGACCTAGTTCCAGATCTTTTGATCCATCAGTCGGGTCAGTTTCATCGCTCCCTTCCCTCTCTGAACCTCACTGCTTGGTTCCTCCAATTCCAACTTTAGCCAGGCTTCCTCAAATATCTCACTCTGTTCGAGATATTTTGATAGCTTCCCATAAATCTTCCACTCGAAAGATTTATTTGAGTAAGTGGAAACGTTTCGCCTATTGGGCTCAAGGAAGGGACATAGATCCTTTCACTGCTTCCATCCAAATGGTCCTTGATTTTCTAGCTGAACTCTTCCATGCAGGTTCATCTCCTTCTACTCTTAAAGTTCAATTGGCAGCTATTTCTAACTTTCATGTGGGCATTTCAGATTCTGCCATCATGTCCCACAAGCTTTGCAAAGCCTTTTGAAGGGAGTTTTTCTACTCAGACCTCCGTAAGAAATCCTCCTCCTCCTTGGGACCTAAATTTAGTTCTCAGTTCTTTAATTCTCTCTCCTTTCGAACCTGCATCCTCCTGTTCTTTAAAATTACTATCATGGAAGACTCTCTTTCTAGTAGCTATTACTTCAGCTAGAAGAGTTTCAGAACTTCATGCACTCAGCTGTCGACCTCCTTATCTGTTGTTCCATAAGGACAGAGTATCCTTACGAACCAACCCGTCCTTTTTACCTAAAATAGCCTCCACGGCTAACCTAAATCAAAGCATTGACCTCCCGGTGTTTTTTCCAGAATATTCTAACAGATCTGAACAAAGATTACATTGGCTAGATGTTCATCGTCAGTTAAGGTACTATTTGGATAGAACAAAACAATTCAGAAAATCTGACCAGCTGTTCGTCTCTTATGCAGAAGGCAGAAAGGGACTTTCAGTTTCAAAGGTATCATTATCCAGATGGCTAACATCCCTGATTTCCCTTGTTTATGAAATTAGACACCAAAAGCTGCCTAGCAAACCTAAAGCTCATTCTACCAGAGCCTTGGCTACTTCTATAGCCTTCCAAGATAGACTGCCTATTGACACCATTTGTGCAGCGGCTACTTGGGCTACTCCTCACACTTTCATTTCTCATTATAAGTTGGATTTAGCCTCTAGACATAGAGCTAACTTTGGTTCCACTGTTCTCAAGAGTCTGTTCCATTAGGCCACCCGGGACAAGGTGCTAGGGACGCGGTCCCATCCAGCAAGAATGAAGGCGAGATAGACAACTTAACATATAGAAGTTATGTTCTTACCATAACGTTCCATGTTAGTTGTCTTCTTCTCGCCTTCTTCTAAGGCCCCACTCTCCTTCCCCCTGGCCTGGACAGACCTAGAGGAGTTTTGATTGTGACCTCTCTTTCTACCACCTCTTTACTTTAGGTATATGCTCTGCTGTGCATATTTCCTGGATCAGGATGTAGGTCACCCTTCTCTTCTCCCTTGTTTATAGAGGTGGACTTTGTTACTAGTTATTTTACTACTATTATAGGCTGGGCCTAGCTTACAAACGAGATCTGAGGTAACTCACGCCTAGCATTGTGGGATATAGGGGGAGCCTCGAGCCGGTGGAACCAACTCTCGAGCTTTTAGAGTGGCTGAGTCGGAGCCGAGGATCGGCTCCGAACCCATCCAGCAAGAAGAAGGCGAGAAGAAGACAACTAACATGGAACGTTATGGTAAGAACATAACTTCTATTTTATGCCTTTCCTCCTCTGCCTCTCCTCTCCAAGATACTACTAAAGAGCA
Organism: Protopterus annectens; assembly: GCF_019279795.1. NCBI lineage: Eukaryota > Metazoa > Chordata > Ceratodontiformes > Protopteridae > Protopterus > Protopterus annectens. The sequence goes on along the minus strand of NC_056743.1, from coordinate 1,938,323,809 downwards.
AACAAGACAAACCATGGACAATACTGATTGCACCAGACTGGCTACACCAACACTGGTACCCCCTTTTGCACAGTGTGTCACTGCTGGCACCATGGCACCTGCCTCAGACACCTGCCCTGCTGTCCCAGCAGGAGGGTCAGATTCTGCATCCACAGCTTCAAATCCTGAACCTGACAGCCTGGCTAATTACCTGATCTCTCCTTTACCATCCCTCAGTAAGCAAGTGTTCAATGTCATTCTGGAGGCAAGGAGGCCTAGTACTAGAAAATCCTATGCTGAAAAATGGAAAAGATTCTGCTCCTGGAATCAAACTCAAGGGATGGGCACAGCAGCACCCAATTTACCTCAGATTCTTCAATACTTAACTGAGATGCTTCACAAGGGCCTTTCCTTTTCCTCCATCAAAATTCATGCCTCAGCCATTTCAGCTCATTACAATACAGAACCACCCCCTCTTCTCTCATCCACTGCTGAAACAGTTCCTCAGAGGGGCCAAAAACGTAAGACCACCCAGTAGATCCCCTACACCAGGCTCTAACAAAAAACTTACCAAAACAACAGAGGCTCCCAAAGCAGACACCCAAAAATTCACCACCTCAAAACATAACACATGCATCACATACTTCAATAAATCAGTGTGTCAAACAATCACAGCCCTTAAGGCCAAACACCATGCCTGATACACTAGTAATAGGTGACTCTGAAGTCAGACACGCTGACGTGCCGCTTACCAGGCTAAACAAGGAGAGGGTAACGGTGAGCTACTTATCGGGAGCTAGGATCCGCCACATAACACACGCACTCAGGTCACTCCAAAGCAAGTACAAATATGACTCCGTCATTGTCCATGCCGGCGTGAATGACCTGAGACGTACCTCCCTGGACTACATGAAAAGAGACATAGAGGAGCTCTCTGATTATGTAGCCCAGGCTGGTATGACCCTGACCCTGAGCAGCATCATGCCCTCACCAAGAATGATGCCACAGTACAAAGACAAGATGACCAGCTTTAATAATTGGCTCAAATACTGGTGTCATTCTAGGGGGATCCAATGTCTGTCTGCTTGGGATGACATGCTGGACAAGCCACGTTGCTTCGCAAGGGCCGGCTTGCATCTGTCACCACTGGGCTTCTGGATATTGGCTAAGGCTCTTGCCACCCCCATAGTGCCTTTTTTAGGCACGGCACAAAAGACAAACCCACCTCCTTAGAAAACAAAAATGGAAAAAAATTAAGGGTAATGCTGCTCAACGCCAGAAGTCTAAATCTCAAGATGCAGGCTCTCGAAGCACTCCTCAGCATTGAGAACATCAACGTCTCTGCAGTAACTGAAACCTGGTTCAAGGCTCCAGAGAGCACCCCAGCGCTACCAGGCTATACCTCGTATCATGCTTTTCAGCCCCAAAACTCGGGCCAAACCAAAAAGGGAGGGGGAATGTCCATATTCATCAAGGACACCCACACCTCCAGGTTAGTGGCAACACATGAAGCATCAGAGACCATCCAGGTGCAACTAACCATAGGCAAAACTGTATATAACTGGTAGCATGTTACAGACCACCCTCCCAATCTCAGGAACCCCACTCAGCCTTCCTGAAGACATTGGAGGATATGAATGTCTCACCAAACACCATCATATTGGGAGACTTCAACTACCCTAACATAGACTGGGTGCATTATTCTAGCCCAAAAACCCTAGCCCAAAGGTTCCTGGAATTCATAAATTCAAATGCAATGGAACAGCTAGTCACCTCTCCCACAAGGGAAGATAATATACTAGACCTGATCATCACAAACATGGGGACTAAGTGCTCCACACCGGAAGTATACCCTTCACTAGTGAGATCTGACCATAAACTAATCACCCTGGATATACATATCCCACCTCCACCCCCAACACAAAAGACTACAGTGAAAAACTTCTCAAAAGCCGACTTTACACTTCTTAAAACTGAGATGGTATCCTTTAAGCCCACTGGGACAGTGGAAACCACATCCCACAATGCAGAATCCTTCACAAATGTTTTCTATGGACATCTCCAAGAATGCATGGACCATGCAATCCCAAATAAAACCAAGACCCTCTCCACCAAGGGCAGGCATCCTGTCTGGTGGACCCCAGCCATAAACAAATTGTATAATAAAAGAAGGAAGCTACTGCACGACAGAGCAAAATCCCATAAAGAGAAGGCATCTCTGATCAGCACTAGTAGAAAGCTACATTCTCTCATAAAAACATCCAAGGCCAACTTTGAGAGAAAAATCGCTATGGACACTAAAGATAACCATAAGGCCTTCTTCAGCTATGTTAGAAACCTGGGCGGAAACCCTCAGATATGTTCAGAGTTAGTTCACAATGACAAAAAATACACTGAACCCACAGATATTGCCAACATTCTGGCAGACAGGTTCAGTGCAAATTTCTCCCCTCCCTCACCCCCAAAAGAAGAAATACTTATCCCAGCTGAATGTAACCTCCCTGTCATCTCAGATGTCCAGGTGAGAACCACCCTCAGCAAAGCTAAAAACACAGCATCAATGGGACCTGACGGTATCCCGGGTTGCGTGCTACGTGAACTCCAAGAGGAGCTAAACCCGCACATAAAAATGCTTTTTAACCTTAACCTTACTACAGGATATGTACCTGAAAACTGGCGTACAGCAACAGTAGTTCCACTCCACAAAGGAGGCACCTCTACTGACCCTGGTAATTACCGCCCCATAAGCTTAACCAATCTGGTCTGCAAGGCTATGGAAAGAATCATTATGGAACTAATAAACAGAGACATTGGGGACTTACAGACACTTGATCCCACCCAGTTCGGCTTTGTAAAAGGCAGATCCTGCCTCTTAAACCTTGTTGACTTTTTCGAAACAGTCACTAGAGCCATTGATGAGGGCAAAGCAGTCCATACAGCCTACCTGGACTTGGCTAAAGCTTTCGACACAATACCCCACACTGGCATCATAGACAAGCTCAACAGCTTAAATGTAAATCCATATGTCACAAGAAGGGTGGCAAACTGGCTAAAGGATAGAACTCATGAAGTCAAAATCGCTGGAGCCATGTCAGACTCAAAGCCAGTGACAAGTGGTGTCCCACAGGGCTCTGTCCTGGGACCCCTCTTGTTCGGCATTTATTTCTCAGATGTGAAAGCAGACATGGGAGGGTTGTGGCTGACAAAGTTTGCAGATGACTGCAAACTAGGCGCCATAGTCGATACACCAGCTGACACATACATCCTACAGAAAGGCCTCACTGAAACAGACAACTGGTGCCGGAGTCATGGCCTTAAACTAAATGCCAAAAAATGTATAGTCATCCCCTTTGGGAAAAACAAAGTGCCCACAAATTATCACATAGGCGGTAACCCACTGAGTACAGAAAAAGTAATCAGAGACCTGGGGACCCAAGTCGATAGTGACCTCTCATTTGACACCCACGTTGCCAAAGTGGTTAGAAAGACTTTCTACCTTGCCCACCTTATCATGAAGGGATTCATATCCAGATCAAAGGAGGTCATTGTGCCCCTGTACTCCTCCCTTATCAGGCCCATGATTGAGTACAATGCCCCATTTGGTATGTACTTCACCCGGCACTTACAACAGCTAGAGAGACCCCAAAAGTACCTCACCAAGAGGATCAAGGGTCTCCAACATATGTCATATGCTGCCAGACTAAAGAAACTCCAACTCTATTCAGTAGCATACCGCCTACTCAGAGGTGATCTGTGCCTGACGTACAAGGCCATGTCCAATCAGGAATTGATGGACATGCTCCACCTCAAAAAATCCAAACCCATCAGAACCACGAGAGCTAAAGATTTGAACCTCAGCACAAATATGAATCGGACATGCTGGAGGGACAAATTCATAACTCAGAGGCTTCCCATACTCTGGAACAGAATCCCAGTTCATGTTAGGCAGAGCCCCTCACTGACTCTCTTCAAGAGGAATCTTGACAAGTGGATGGGAGATCGTAGGTTTACCCCAGGGGTCATCTCTGTGTCACCACTAGACAGAGGCACAGTAAACTAATTCTATTATGTAAGGGGGTCTTCACTGTGTCACTACTAGACAGAGGAACAGTATTCTAAATCTATTCTGTACACTTTTGTACCATTACATGGGGTGGCGAAAGCCACATCACTATGGCTAGGCTTGTAAATGCCCCAGGGCAGATAGCCTAGTACCAAACTATGAAACCAGCCTGGGACCTTAACTTTGTATTGAAAAAACTCACTCTACCTCCTTTTGAACCAGCTGCAAATGCTGAGTTGAATTCCTTTCTTAGAAAACAGCCTTCCTCTTGGCCATCACTTCAGCTAGAAGGGTGTCTGAATTACAGGCCCTCATGGCAGTGGAGCCTTTCATTATCTTTCATGCAGACAGGGTGTCCCTCAGGACCAATCCCTCTTTCATGCCCAAGATGGTATCCAGTGTGGCCCTTAATCAGTCCATTCATTTGCCAACCTTCTTTCCTAATCCACAGAACAACGGGGAATGGATACTGCACTCCTTAGATGTACACAGACAATTTAGATTTTACTTGGACAGGACTAAACCTCTCAGGAAATCTGAACAGCTGCTGGTTGCATTTGCTGCAGGGGCAGAGGGGAAGGTCATTTCAAATCAGACCATTTCTAAATGTATAAGTCATTGCATTCATTTCTGCTATAAGCACCATGGAAAACCTACCCCACAGGGGATAAGACCACATTCAACCAGGGCTGCATCTACCTCTACAGCCTTTCTCAGAGGTATCCCTACCAGGGACATCCTAGAAGCTGCTACCTAGAGTTCTGTACAGACCTTCATCAAGCATTACCATTTGCCTATTTTCCCAAAATCCAGAGCTGGCGTTGCCACTGCAGTCTTGCAGGGCATTATAGCTGGTCCTAATGTTATATAATTACCTCCTCCCATCCTTAGCTTTGGGAATCTACCCAAATGTGATGACTGCAACAGTGAAACACAAAAAACATAGTACAGTTGTGTATGCTTACCATAAATGTAGTTGCTCGAGTGTATTCACTGTTGCAGTCTTGGTTACCCTCCCTCCAGCCCCCTGACTTCTATTGACTATACTCTATTCTTGTTTACTATGCTTAAAGCTTTTTGGTGTATTTGCTTTTTTGTTGAAGGTGTAACCTTGTATATAATTGCTTCCCATTATGGGGGCACCTGACATCTGGGGCAAGAAAAACTGATGTAATGGCATCGGCTGCATGCTTTATACCCCTGACTACCTGATGTCATGGAAGATGAGACAGCAACCAACGCAGGACCCAAGACTGATAATGAGGCCATCTGAGGGCTACTGCAAGCCGATAACCCAAATGTGATGACTGCAACAGTGAAACATGAAGAACATCTACATTTATGGTAAGTGTACACAACTGTACTTTTTATATCCTGAAAAACCTTAAAATGTCTCAAAATGTAACACAACACAAGATGTCTTTTTCTGGATTTATCAAGTGCAAAATAGTATTATCTGCAAATTTAAATCAACTTTTTTGACTGCTATTCTAGTTATATCCTTGAATTTCTAGTCCCTTATTTTCTTTGCTAGAGGCCCTAAATTGAAAGCAAATAACAAAGCAGAAAGAGGACATCCCTGCCTGATTCCTCTGTTCAGATACAGTTTATCAGATATATCCCGTCTACAAAACCACATTGATCCATATCTATCAATTTTGGCTACCCCTTTGCCATTCTTTTAGCTAGTATAGATTTAAATACTTTATAGTCATGCTTTAAAATTGAAATTGGTCTATATGAAACTGGTTCTGATGGGTCTTTACCCTCTTTGGGTAATGCAGCCACTACAACCTTCTTCCAAGATGCTGATGCTTCACCTCCTTTTAAAGTAATATTAAAATCTTTCAGATCTTTGTCTGTTTCTTTGCTGCTAACTTCCAAACTTCCACAGGAATTAAAGGAAAAAAAACTTGATGGGTTTGGCATAATGTTTAAGGTCTTCACCTCACAGACAAAAGGTACAGGGTTTGATTGTCACCTCAGTTTATTGAGTAGGCTTAAAATGGCCCTTGAAGGCAGTTAGCCTAATAATTCCCTATGAACCTATGAATACCATCTATTCTGGGAGACTTCCCTGCAAATTGATTATACATCATTCTTATCTCATCTCCTTCTGTCTTAACTATTAGTTGTTGAGCATCTGCCTTTAGCCTTGGCATACCTAAATCTTCCATAAATATTTCCATTTGTGCATTTTCTTAGTTCCCCATTCCTTTGCTTTAAACAAATGTACATACAATTTTTAAATTTCCCAAAAATCTTTAATACCTATACAGGATCTCTTTTTTTTTCTTGTCATAGGCTTCTTAAGTTTGGCAACAGCCCTTTCTACTTTCTGTTGCCTTAGTCATTGTACTAAATGTGTTGTACTCTGGCGTTATCAAAAATAGTTGCTTAACAGCAATCATTCTAAACTTGTGCATAATATCCAAATATTCCCTTATTTTCTCTTGAGCATTCTGCAGTTACTCCTCTATTTGTTCTGGGAGAGTCCTCTTATTATACAGTACATACAGCCTTTGTTAGCCCGTCTAAATAATTCCTATTACTGAGTCACCATCTCTCTTTCTCTTTTATTTCTAATGTGTTTTTAACCTCCCTTTTCATTTTCCCCCACTCACTAGCTATCCCTTCTGAATAAATTTCTGTCTTCCCTAATAGCACTCAAATAATTTCCACTACCCATTACTTAAACTCATCTTTTTAACAGGTGGGTGAGAAAGCACCAGTGTCTCATTTTTACTTAATTACCCTGTATTTTTATCTTAGTTACTACTGGTGCATGATATGAAATAGTTATTGGATGTCAAAGCTTTCAATTAAATGCACATGTTCCTGTGAAATATAATTTCCATCCAGTCTAGCCCAGTTATTGTACCTTGTGGAATAATACGTAATTTTGAATTTTCTACTACGACATCTTCCACTCCAAATATTTTCATATATTTCATCAAAAATCTACCCTATTTTGTTGTATTTTTCTTCTAGATCTACCTGATACATCCTCACTACTGCAGGTCAAGATTCAATCTCCACCTATAAGTAATATTTCCTGCTGAAAGCTTATTTTTCCCAAAATTTTCTTAAGCTCCATAATAGCAGTTTGGGGAGGAATATAAATATATGTCAGCATAGCTCTCATCCCTTCTCAACAGCCCCTTATTACCACAAATCTACCATTTTTGTCTTTCTTTCCCTCTTCTATCACCATTGGAGTCCCTCTAGCAATCAATATTACTACTCACCTTTTCTTTTATCCTTGATATTCTGGCAAATATCCTTTCTAAAATACTTTCTTTGTCAAATTTGCATGCTCATTTCTTTCCAGATGTGCCGGCAGTATTACTAATTGCACTTTGCATTTAGAGTAGAGGTTTTTGAAAGCATGTTTCCAACTTTTGTCTTACATGCACACACTAATGTCTGACAGGCTGATCTTTTATACAATTATTTCTTCTCATCTGTATTTGAACCTATGTCACATTTTCAACACTTTTTTTGCTTTAATTAAAACCCTCAACAGAAAACTAAATACATTGTCTGAACACCTCCATCTCCTATTAACTTTGAAGAAACACACAAAACCATGTACATTTTCAACAAATTAAGTTTAACTCTCCAGATAGGAACAACTGCCCCAAAATGACAGCAGCAACCACAGGCATTACCTAATTTAGAATTTATGCTTCTCAACCTAAAGTGCATGTTACAGTATGTGTTCTCATTACACTGATTGATGTCTGTTCTTTTCTTCTCTCTCTCTCTTCCCCTCCAAAAGATGAAAAACAGCTTGTATGCTTTAAGAAAACATTAACTTTTAGCCCTAAGAAAAATGTACATTGGCTATCTTTAAATAAAACTAAACCATGCACAGTTCTTTAACTGCCTTAAAGTATTAAGGCTGCTGAGGAGGATATTATCTCATATTCACTTCCCATAATTTCAAACTTTATTTTTCACTGGACTGTTTGCCATTGTACCTTTAAATTTTATGTTTCCCTTGCACCATGGAAAGTAATCAGCAATGAGACAAAAAAAAACCAGCTAACAATTTTGCAGATGCATGACTGAATCTTTATAAATTTCATTCAATGTACAGAATTCCCCTGGCTTTCAGCTGCATGTTATTTGTTTCCCACTGAGAGTATTTTCTAAAGGTAAAAAGTGAATATCTTTGCAGATGCAATAAACTTAGCATGTTTCATGCCTTTCATCATTTTGTCTTTTTTTTCCAAGATTATTCACTTAAAAAACAGCAACAGATGAGGGGAAAATGGTGCATACTGCCTATCTGGACCTGGCTAAGGCATTCCATATAATACCCCATTCAGATATAGTTGAGAAACTCACCAAACTGGGCATAAATCCCTACATAACTTGCTGAATTGCCAGCTGGCTCACAGACAGGAGAAATCAAAACTGGTGAGACCACCTCTACTAAGAGACTGGTCACCAGAGGAGTAACTCAGGGCTCCATGCTGGGACTGCATCTATTTGGCATCTATTTCTCATGGGTAAATGTTAATGTCAAGGGCCTTTGGCTGATCAAGTTCGCAGAAGACTACAAATTGGGAGCTATCATAGATCCCCCCTATAACACAAACATCTTACAAGAGGGTCTAATACAGACAAATGACTGAAGCCAAAGTCATGAATTAAAACTCAATACCAAGAAATGCATTATAGTGTCTTTTGGGAAAAAAGATCACCCAGGCTAATTACTCCATCAATAAGACACCTCTTTGACCAACATGTGGCCAAGGTGGTAAGAAAATCATTCTATGTCACCCAACTTATAAGTAAGGGAATGGCATTCAGGTCCAAGGAAGTCATAGTACTAATGTAAAAGTGATAATTATTTCTACATGAACCCCTTTTGCAATGAGAAGTGCACTGGCCACTAGGGAAAATGTAGACTTTTACATCTCTCTTCCTCTCATGTTGAAATGTTTTTAGTCAAGGCCAAATAGATAAAGGCCATTGTAATATGGCTTGATTCTTTCTGGCCAAAAGAAACACTGTTTTTTATGGTGCAGTATCATGGTCTGTGTCCTTCTCCATTTTGCATGCCATAAAAGCCTAATAACTCCATAGGCAAGGCACACCCCAATCTCCATGCTCTCAAACTGAAGACGAGGTTCATCCAAGTCCATTAATAACCTTTTTCTTTAACTATTGAGATACAATGGTTTTGGATTTTGAAGACTTCTCAGAAGAGGTTTTTCCAAAACACGTGTAGGGAGAAGTAGTGTTTTTGCAGTGTGGGCATTCTTCAAGGGTGTTGATCTTTTTCCCTGTGCTGCATTTTGATTTGTCAGTACTTTGTTTACTTACTTTTGTTGATTGGTTTAGTCCCACTAGGCATGGCCTATTGTCAGAAGAGCTATTTCAACTCATTATGGGAAATTTGACCAGGATACTATTCTGGGAAGTGATTTTTTTTTTTACTTCCACTTTAGCTATTACCAGCTTAGGCAGGCAGGATGCCATTTTAACGTCACATCAGAAAGATGACTCTCCAGGAGGTCCAGGACCCCCATCCCCATGCTGGACCACAGTGTCAATATTGGAAATAAATCCTCAAGCACCTGCTAAAATCCATAGCTTCTGATCTTCCAGCATCAAAGGAAAGTATGCTGCCCACTGAGTCACTGTCACTGACAACGTAGCTGGGATTTCCAAATTCTGTATTGATCACCTGATTTAGCAGCTGCACTCAGAAGCAGCACTTGACACTGTCCTTAGTCGTTCGTCCATATGACTGCAGTTGGCGGTCATTTCTAGCCTTTGTATTGGAAACAGTGTTTCTTCCTTAGCTACAAAGCCTTCTTGAGAGGAATCCTTCTCCTCAGATCATATGTCAGGGATCCTTTCATTCCCTGAGATATTTATTTCTTGCTGGAGAAGCCCACACTAACCTCTTTGAGGGCCTGCTTTAGCTGCAGAAACTAAATACATCTGAAAGACTTATACCAGCCTGAAGAATTTTTAGAATTCCAAGTCTTACCTGGTTCCTTGCCATACTCAAGCTTTCACAATAAAAGTGTTTCTTTATGCAGTATTCCCTTATGCTGAAGGCGCCTACTGTGTCCAGCCTTAATCTTTCATTAATCTTCCCATGATCTCTATCCCCATTACACTAACCCCAAAGATGGACGAGGACCACAAACAGCAGAAACTAATCAGACAGAATAATTCACAAATGATAATTAGTTTGTGTCTATTGATAAATCTTGAAGAAGTGAGAAAATTACTAAAGGGTGCCTGTGTAAGTGGTTTTCATTTTTTTTTTTTTTAGAAAAATATGGGAATATTTTGCAGGGCTGTCCCAAGGCACTCTCCACTGTTTCACAGCTTTCTTTTTTAAGTTTTTATGGAGGATATTTGTGCAGCATCGATTGAGTCCTCCCGCCTCACCTTTGTATAACATTATATGTTGGACATGGGGTTTATGTTATTTCATCGCATTTTTGGAAACTCAAAAATCATATGGTGGAGACCATATGATTAAGTTTCCGAAAACTCAAAATAATAAAAAAAATATGCTTTTGCACCCCCACACCCCCATGCAAATTATATATACCAACTTCAAAAATCACACTACAGTGGGAAAAAGAGTAAATTCCCCAATCCCCACTGTACCGTGATCTACATAAAACTGCTTCAAAGGGGCATATACTGTTTTCCCCACTGTAGTGCGAGCTCAGAGTTGGTATTTATAATTTGCAGGGGGGCTTAGATTTGCTTTTTCTATTTCAGATTTTAGGAAACTCAATCATATGGTCTCAGCCATATGAATTTCAAGTTTCCGAAAACTTAAAGCAACTTAAACCCTAGACATGATAACTAAATTTGGGTGTTCTTCACTGAGCTGTTGTGTGTTCTTGTGGGACTTCCACCCAAGAGGATATCCCTTTGGAGTCTGTCCCACAAAAGCACCCTCCATGCTACTGAATGTGTGAAAAAAAATATGTAGGTACAGGATATACCCCGCTCTACTTAAAAGTTCTTTTTTTGGTCTGTTTTTGCTTGGGCAAGAACTGAAACAGAAAAGGTTAAGTATTTGTTATAGATTGAGATCACAGTCTGGGAAAGTTGATTGTGCTGTGCATTTCTAAGACTGATGCATTTAGCCCCACAAGTCCTGCATCCAGAGTTTCATTTTATAGTTTGATACAGTTTTTTGGTGAGTATGCTTAACTTTTTTATCTCAAATGTATCAGAACCACCATCAAAATAAGCTTACAAAAGAAAAAGATTTAGAATGACACATAGAAGCTCTCTGAATTCAGTAGAAAAGAGACAATACCAGGAGAAGGAAAGTATACGTATGCATATTTTCTGTGACTACAGAACCAAACCCTAGCTGACACTAAAACCTTCCAGAAAAGGATCTGCTGCCTTCTCAATGAAAGCTCCAGGGAGGAAGTGAATACTTTCCTGGGGTGTCCACATTTCCAGATGGTAGAGCAGTTCAGTCTCCATTTTTATCATATTCTGAATATTCTTTGTGACACTACATTTTCAACTCTGCCAGGGAATTATTGGTTCATAGCAAGGTACTAGGCATGCAGTCCTCAAGAACATTAATGAGCCCAGCCCTAATTCTCAATTGTCACAAAGCACTGTCTGATTAGGTGATGTGCTGAAGTTTACGTGGGAAGAACATTAATAAAGAGATGAAGTATTTTATCTGGCAGGGGAAGAGAGCAAATTGAATGGGATAAGTACATTCTTCCAATAGAATAAGGTGGTTTAGGATCACATGATTTGAAGGGATATTTTTAATGGCCAAGGTTTGAGAACTTCGAGGCTAATGGCAAGCCATGATAAGTTTGAAGGTGAATTGGCTGAGTTAAGAACAAGGTTCCTACACAGGGGACACACTGACAGAGAACTGCAGGGCACTCAGAGAAGTAATGGACTGTAGGGATACTGAGTGGAGGCCTTATTTCTCTGATAATGTACAGCCATCTCGAACAGTAGGTCGCCGCAGGGAGTGTATGAGAATGTCGGTCACCTACTCTAATACCAAAAGATTACAAGATATTTTTCACAGGAACTGGAATATCTTATGCAGTGATGATGCTGTAAAGGAGTTAGTGGGTGAGACCCCGAGGTACACTTTCAGGAACAAGAAAAATTTGAAAAGAATTCTATGTGGACCCAGGTTACAACAGGGGAATGTACAGGTTGGTGATATGGGTCGAGGTGCCACCTAACAGTTATAATTATTGTACTTATATAGATGATAGTGGGGAGTTCAAACACTCAGATACGGGTAGAGCTTTTAGGTTCAGACTCTCAGCCAACTGCAATAGCAGTAATATTGTATATTTGGCCCATTGTTTGATCTGTATGTCATTTTATGTTGGAATGATAACCTGAAGGCTGAGGGATCGGATGCGTGAACATCTGTATGATATAGGCAGAGAAGTGGAAACCAATGCTCTAATGATACATGTCAAACCTCATGGAGATGCACATAAATTTGTCTTCATGGTGATTGACAGGGTGTTAGGTGGTCTCAGATGGGGAGACCTAAAATTAAAAGTGGAAACAAAAGAACTGGAATGGATTGTAAGACTCAAGGCCAGTATGGGGAAGGGACTTAATGACAAGATTAACATTAAGCCCATTTTATTAGGAAGGGATTTGCTCAAATGATTATATTTTTATTTTATTTGTATAGGAACTCATTTTGGTTGTTGTAATAATATTTATTTGTTATATTTTTATATTTTTGTTTACATATGATATTGTGTTTATAACATGCTATTGCAATTTTTATGGCTGCTTGCTCTGTTGCTTTAAATGTAGGTGGAGATTTTTGCACTTACTTAATTGTCATGAAGTGGTATAAAAGGAGTTTTTTAAGTTATAATCATTGTATGATGAAGTGGCTTGGTCCATGAAAGTGCTCACCGTTTGTTTATTGTGGAAATAAATTTTTGTATTTTTTATTTCGCAGCCTGGTCTGTTGCTTCCAGTGTTTTTATGCTATTTAACTGGAGTTTGGAAGCACAGTTTACCTTAACCACTTATTTTTTTTGTTTTACTCAAAATATGTCATTAAGATGAGCATAGTTTTGGGGGTAAGTGGTTACAAAAACCCAGTTTTATCATGATGTAGTTGCATGAAGGCAAGACAATTGCAATAGAATGTTTCTCTGAGGCGATTTGCTTAATAGATTTTAGAAGACAGTAGAAAGAGTAGTCAAGGAAGATTAGAGAGAGCTAGTGAGAAGAGTGAGTTAAGGGCCGAAAGTAGATTAAGGTATGAGAAGTAGGGGATGTTAAGGAGGGAGAGTGCAGTGGCAGGACCAGTGACTTTTAAAGTGCTCGTTGGTGGCTGTCCTAAATTGTTTAGGATGTGTAAGGGTCCTGATTTCTAGTGGGACCCTATTCCAGGCAGTAGTGGGGTGATAGCTGTACATGTTGCGTCTAAATTTAGACTTGGGTTTGTAGATTTGTAGTAGGACTTGGTTAGAAATTCGGAGGGGTCTGGAGGGAGAATAATGGGAGATGAGAGGGGATAGTGCTGGGCAGTAGGAAGGCTGGTATCGGATAGAGTGGATGATATTGCACAATAACTCGAGGAATTAGACGAGTTTAGAAAAGAATGGAAAGATGGTTTGAACAAGCAATTCATAAGGAAACAATCGGATGACATATGTGTAGCTCCTAAATATGGAACACAGTGCAGAAGATCTATCATTTTTTGCTTGGAACTGATTGTATAGGTATTTTTATATCCCAAGCAGAGTCCGAAGAACTTTTCCACAGGTAGATGGAAATTGTTGGAGGCATGAAGGAGTGAAAGAGGTAACTGGGAATGTTAACTAATGTTACTGAAGAAAAGGAATTGAAATGGATTATTCGCCTTAGGGCAGATAATGGGAAGGGCCTAAATGATAGGATGTCTATTAAGCCAGTTCTTCGCTCTAAAAGTCTTTGGGTGAGGTAATCCAGTTAACTATCCATTTTTGACTGCTTCTTAGTTGTCAGTTTATTTGATTTAGGTTACATAGTGACAGGTTTTAGATAAATTATCATACCAATAAATATTCAAAATTTTTTTAAAAAGTTTGTTTAAAAAATTTTTTAAATATTTAGGATTATATCATATTATATCATATAGTGATGTGCTTTTTATTTATTTATCCTAGCTTTGACACAACTGACGTCTTGTTGCTATCATTTAAATTACATATGAATTCTGTGAGGCGTTGAGATGCCCTGAAGGAGTCTGAAACTTTTATTTGGTTTCCAACTTCCTTCGATTAGTTGTATATGTGCATACGCACTCTTGTATTCTATCTCATTTTTGATAGCTAGGAACAGTGATTATATGTTTGATACGCTGTGTTTTAACAGGTGAGACATTTATATTTCGGTCTGATTTTATACAATTGGGATATGTTTATATTTTAGCAGATGACAGCATGCAGTTCTACTCACGAATTTTCATGTTTCAGATTTACTTAAGAGCTTTTTGTGGTTTTAGTCAGCAGTATTTATGTTTGTCAATCATACATTATGTCTCTGCTTCTATTGCGTTGAAAAATAGTTTATCTCTTGTTAATAGAGATGTGTTTTACATATTAAATTATATGTAGGTTAATTTATAAGCAAATGTCAACTTTTATAGGATGTGAGAAAAAACTTTGTTTGAGTTGTGTCAATGAAGGATATGACGTTGTTGTTTAGCACAGCTATGATTGGAGACATAGTTTTTAAATGTATTTCATTACTCAGTCCGTTATGGTCTGAAGAAGCATTTTGTGAAAGCACTAACCACCGACTGAGAGCTCAATAAATTTATGTGTTAGTAATATGCTTTAGAACTCGTTTTTTACCATACGAGGATATTTCTGTACTAATACTACGCTAAGGATTTTTATTACCTTCGCATGGTTGCTGTTGTTGGATTTCTTTTTGTTTTTTCAACAATAAAAAAGAGGTTTACTGTCATAATTTCGAACATGTTTATTGCGAGTATTTACTACTCGAAAAACATTGTCAAAAGTTATGATAGTGACCGGGAAAAAGAACAAACGGAAAAAAATGCTGACAATTCGAAATCGAATTGTCGACATTTTTTGAATATACCATCACATCCAGTGTCATACAACACACATTTTGCAGGGGACACTCCCCCATGTGAGGGACTGAGCTCACCATACCCCCTGCTACTTATATATACAAACTCTGAGACTGCACTACAGTGAGGGGAAGGGCACATTTCCCGATCCCACTATAGTGCGATCTCCACTCAATAATCCAAATTCACAACAGCGAAAGCACAATACCATTCACTGTTGTGCATTTGGCATGTTTTTTTCCACACATACAAACCTGTGCAAACTTACTTTCAGATATCCATTGTCGCACACTTCACCCGTGACATTTTGATGGTTCTCCCAAAATCGATTACACAAGAATTAAATGAAGGCTGAGGAAATCACACGCTGTAAAACACCGCTCAACCTCATTGCATACAAAATCTGGACAAAGCCAAAAATAATGGTGGAGGACAAAGACCCAAAACTAGAGAGATTTTAAATTTTACTGTTATAAACTTAGTAAGTTGCTAGAATAATGTTTTATGTTTCTATGCATTTTCTGAATGATATGAAGTCTGAAACTTAAATGGGTGTTATTATTCAGTGATTTCAATCCTCAATGATTTGCGAGAAAACCACAGATTTTATGAGGAACAGACCAAAAATGTGAGGAAAAAATCTGGACAGTTGAGAGGTATGCATAGCACAGGAAGTAGCTCGTTAATAGCTTTCAGCCTTAATCCTCTCTGTCGACTGCCAAACTGTAGCTCCTGGAAATCCATCAGAATTGCTGCAAAGATTTTTTTTTCAGGTATGCCTAATATTGTGGAATTGAAGTCTTTGCTCCAGATGACCTTGATTTGACCTACTATTGTGGAATCGATGTTATAACACTGCCTTTGCTCCAGACGACCTTGAGTTGACCTACTATTGTGGAATAGAGGTCATAACACTGCCTTTGCTCCAGATGACCTTGATTTGACCTACTATTGTTGAATCGAGGTTATAACACTGCCTTTGCTCCAGATGACCTTGATTTGACCTACTATTGTGGAATTGAGGTTATAACTGTCTTTGCTCCAGATGACCTTGATTTGACCTACTATTATGGAATCGAGGTTATAACTGCCTTTGCTCCAGATGACCTTGAGTTGACCTACTATTGTGGAATAGAGGTCATAACACTGCCTTTGCTCCAGATGACCTTGATTTGACCTACTACTGTGGAATCAAGCTTATAACACTGGCTTTGCCCCAGATGATCTTGATTTGAGCTACTATTATAGAATAAAGGTTAGAACACTACCTTTGCTCCAGATGACCTTGATTTGACCTACTATTGTGGAGCTGAGGTTATAGCACTGTCTTTGCTCCAGATGACCTTGATTTGACCTACTATTATGAAATAGAGGTTATAACACTGCCATTGCTCCAGATGACCTTGATTTGACCTACTATTGTGGAATCAAGGTTATAACTGCCTTTGCTCCAGATGACCTTGATTTGACCTACTATTGTGAAATTGAATTATAACACTGCCTTTGCTCCAGATGACCTTGATTTGATTAGTGGTTTGGTTAATGGAGTAGAGAGCTGGCTGGATGAGGGATAGTGGAGAACACCTGACACCAGCTCGCCCATCCTGGATAGAGGGGAAATGTGGAGTCTTGTTGTAAGCGGTCCACTTGTGATGAAGACATGGAGTCATAGGACTTCAAAGGTAAGAACTCTGGAGAGTGTGAGTCTGTGAAGAAGTTCATATGTAGTCTAGCTTGGAATCACAGTTATGCAGAAGTAAGACACACACTGGATTTCACACTCCTCAAAACCGAGGTGGAATCCTTCAAAGCCCCCGGGCCTGTGGAAAATACGGCCCAGACTGCAGAATCCTTTATAAATGCATTCTATGAACACCTTCAGGAATGCATGGATCATGCAATCCCAAATAAAACCAAGACCCAATCCTCCAAAGGCAGAAGTCCTGTCTGGTGGACCCCAGCCATAAACAAACTATACAATAGAAGGAGGACGCTACTGCATGATAGAGCAAAATCCCAAAAAGGGAAGGCATCTCTGATCAGTGTTAGCAAAAAACTATGGGCACTCATAAAATCGTCTAAGGCCAGCTTCGAGAGAAAAATTGCACAGGACACTAAGGATAATCACAAGGCTTTCTTTAGTTATGTTAGGAAGATGGGTGTGAATTCCCAGATATGCTCAGAATTAGTTCAAAATGACAAAAAATACACCAAACCCATAGACATTGCCAACATCCTAGCTGACAGGTTCAGCGCAAACTTCTCCCCCCCCCTCCCCACAAAAAGGGCAAATATCTATCCCAGCAGAGTGCTGCCCCCCTGACATCTCAGATGCTCAGGTAAGAGCCGCTCTCTCAAAAGCAAAAAACACAGCATCAATGGGACCAGACGGTGTCCCAGGCTGCGTCCTACATGAACTCCAAGAAGAGCTAAACCCAAACATAAAACTACTGTTCAATCTCAGCCTTACCACAGGATATGTACCCAAAGAGTGGTGTACAGCAGCAGTGGTCCCTCTCCACAAAGGTGGTGCCTCAACAGATCCTGGAAACTATCGCCCCATAAGCCTGACTAGCTTGGTCTGCAAAGCTATGGAAAGGATCATTATGGACCTCATAAATAAAGATATTGGGGACCTACAGACACTGGATCCTACCCAGTTCGGCTTTGCTAAGGGCAGATCCTGCTTCTTAAACGTGGTCGATTTCTTTGAAACAGTCACCAAGGCCATTGACGAGGGGAAGGTGGTCCACACAGCCTACCTGGACCTCGCAAAAGCCTTCGATACAATACCCCACTTGGGCATTATAGATAAGCTCACCAGCTTAAATATAAACCCCTATGTCACTAGATGGGTTGCAAACTGGCTCAAGGACAGAACCCACATGTCAGACTCCAAACCAGTTACAAGTGGCTTCCCACAAGGCTCAGTCCTGGAACCTCTCTTGTTCGGTATATATTTCTCAGAGGTACAGGCCAACACGGAAGGACTGTGGCTGACCAAGTTCACAGATGACTGAAAACTGGGCACCATAATCGACTCTCCAGCTGACACAAGCATCCTCCAAAAGGGCCTCATAGAAACAGACAACTGGTGCCAGAGCCATGGCCTCAAGCTAAATGCCAAAAAGTGTATAGTCATCCCCTTTGGCAAAAACAAAGTGCCCACAAATTACCACATAGGTGGTAATCCATTAAGTAAGGAAGAAGTAATTAGGGACCCAAGTTGATAGCAATCTGTCATTTGACAACCACGTGGCCAAAGTGGTTAGAAAAACATTTTATATAGCCCACCTAATCATGAAGGGATTCACATCTAGATCAGGGGAGGTCATCGTGCCTCTTTACTCATCCCTCATCAGGTCCATAATTGAGTACAATGCCCCTTTCGGGATGTGCCTTACCAGACACCTGCAGCAACTGGAAAGACCCCAAAAGTACCTCACCAAGAGGATCAAAGGGCTCAAACAGATGCCATATGCTGCCCGGTTAAAGAAACTCCAGATCTACTCAGTGGCATACAGCCTTCTCAGATGCGATCTGTGCCTGATGTATAAAGCCATGTCCAATCCGGAATTAATGGACATGCTGCACCTCAGAAAATCCAAATCCCATCGAGCTATATGCTCGAGAGACTTGAACCTCAGCACTGAAATAAATAGGACATGCTGGAGGGACAGATTCATAACCCAGAGGCTCCCTTCACTCTGGAATAAAATCCCAGTCCAGGTTAGGCAGAGTCCCTCATTGACTCTCTTCAAGAGGAATCTTGATGAGTGGATGGGGGATCATAGGTTTATCCCGGGTATCACTTCTGTGCCACTGTTAAGACAGAGGCACAGTATACTAACCTCGAAAAAGGGCATAGCAAAATTAATTTAAAATGGGTGGCGAAAGCCAAACACACTCTGGCTAGGCTTATAAATGCCCTAGGGCAGATAGCCTAGTATGAACCTATGAACATATGGATCCAGAGAAATGGGCACTGCACTTCAATTTCAGGCTACTGAGGGGCTTTAGTACCATAGAAAAAAATCTTCTAACCCCCCCGTTATATGATGACTACAAAAACTGGTTCTCGTTTCCTTCTCTTAGTGTTTTATAATACTAACAATAAAGAACAAGAAACGGGCTGGTTGGGAATAGAGCTTGGTGATCACAGGGGAGACAAGGGACAAAAAGAAATAAAAAATGTTATATAGGTACACCTCAGAAATTAAATAGGGAGCAGTCATTTCTATCATGGTGGATGACTGTTTGTTTTCGGAGCACAGCTATAGTGTCAGACATTCAGAAAAAAATGAAATTGGGCCATGGTGTGAAAAATAACATGATTAAAACTGTAAGATGTGACCTGATACTGATTAAGCATACATAAGGAGCATCATAGCATGGTCTTGCTGGTGCTAGTGATGTGTAAGTATGCCATTCTCAGAATTGGCAGAGATCATGCAAAGATATTGACCATACTACAGCAGGTCACATAACGTAGACCCAGATCCAGGCAGCTACTTATTATGATGGTCATCCACGTGTTTATTGAAGCACCATTCCCATACAACACAACCCCATCTGAGATCCAGCACAAGGCGTACACAGCAAAGTGCCTTCTATTTTCAGATTCTAAATGGGAAGAAACTGGTGTGATAAGACTGAACAAGGGAGGTGCAAGCAGAGGAACACAGAAGGGCAATGGGAAGGGAAAAGTACAGTGGGTGGGGGAAGAGGGTGTTTTCTGGGATAGGTGCCTTTTTTATATTTAGAGAAGAAGGATAGAATGGGAGAGAAGCATTGGAATGATGTGGGTAGGAAGAATGATATAGGGAAGGCAGCAGGGGCAGACAAACAAACATCACACAGACAAAGACCAACAGGGAGATGGTGATATGAAAGGGGGTCCACATAGGAGATACAAAGTGAACCCAACAAGAAAACGGTAACCTCTGTGACTGTCCTCATAACTGGGACCAACCACTGGTGGCCTGCTGGTCAAGGGCATAGAGGTATGCAACACTGCAACTTGCATGCCAGTTGCACTCAAGGATGTCAAGTGCCTGGTCCACCACAGTCCGCACAACTTTGCTCACCTATCACTGGGTGACCTAGTGGGATCCAGTGGTGACCTATTGGGATCCCATATTGTTGCTTCCCAGTGGGGAGCCTACACTCCCCTACTGGCAAAGCAATACCATAGGCCACCATCTAACCTTCCCTGTCATCTGCTGCAGGATGACCTTCATCACCCTGCTGAGATGCTGGCCTGGAGACTGCTGGAGACCCAGTAGACAGTGGTGAGACTGATGCAGGATGTGGTTGACACCTCTACTCCATATCCAACTCCTCATGTGACACAGCAGGAAAAAATAAACATAAATAGAGATGGATAAAATAACAATGGGAAAAGTAATAAAATTAAAAAAGTGTTAGTGACAAAGAGAACAGGACAATATATATCAGTATGTTGTGCTAAACTGTTGTACTACAGGCTTTGGAAGAAACAAATGCATTTGACAAAGCAATGGCAAAATGCATGTGATATGTAGGACTGGGACATACCTGTGACAAGATTGGGTGGGTGATGATGGCCAGTGCTTTCACTGCTCTGAAGGGCAGTGGCACAGTGTGTGAATGGTAATCAGTGTGTGTGAATTGAAGATGAAGCTAAGCAGAAGTGAGAACTGCACACAAATGAACTGCACAGCCCTGTGGTGGAAAGAGTGTACAAGCAGATTATCGTACATAATGTGTAACCCTCTGGATTTGTGGCACCATACCACATATAACATCATGAGAATGCTAAAAGGAAAATGCAAAGAACATGAAATCTATGTGGTAATGCTACACCTCGACAAATAGAAAGTGCAGTGGTACAAAACTGCCCAACATTTAAATGCATGCCCATAGCATGCCAGGCAGACTTGGCACAATGATGGGTAGTGGGATGGGCACTAATGCAGAACGACATGTAAGGTAGACAAGAGCAGTGCATCTCACATGCATGGTGATCACAGGGGTTCAATGCAGTGAACAATACAAACCGGCAAAGTGGTCTAGTGGAGATCTATACCCTTAATTGTGTTGTAGTGCATGGAGCGCTGTGATGACACTCCAAAATCAGGAAAAAAAAAAAACTGTGAAGAGTGATCCAACCATAGCAGCACTCTCAGGCATGTGCAACAATTGTTATATACCCTCTAAGTGTTGTTACGGTTGAGTCTTATGGAAGAGATGTTTTTTCACTCTCAGCTGACCCTGATTATCTTATGTCATACTTTGATTATGTCCAGTGAAGTTTACAGACATTAGTCTGTAAGTATCTTTTTTAAGTAAATTACAACTGTCCCTCACTTTTTCATCCAATTATATTTATTTGCTGATTATATGACAGCACTAGTTAAGTGCTTTATTGGCAAAACCAGAAAAACATTTGCAATTTTTAGTACATGGAGTAGACAAAACGTCATGCACTACATAAAGTTATGATTGGGTCTCACCGATCATAACCAGTTATCATGTGTTCAAATTACTGATGCCAGGATTCACTTTGAGCTTCGCTTTTGAGGTGAATTTCTTGACATCAATGTCTCTAACCCAGTTGTAATCCTCTATGTTACACCCAAGTTCAGTAAACACACGAGGCACAATGCAGTAGTACGAGTGTTAGCACGATAACACATGCATTTACAATGTATATGACTCATACCAGCACTGCTCTCCAGAGTGAGTAATTCCCATGGCTTCACTCAATGTCCTAGTAAGTGAGTACCAGGCATTAATCTTGTACTTGCTGCCCTCGTATTAGTCCCCAGGCGGGCTGTCCTAGTGGTTTAGATGCAGCACGTGTACAAATCTTTGTCTCCCTGCTGCACCATGTGGGAACACCTTTCAGAAAACATAGGCACTTGCCCTGTTGAAACCAGGAGGGGAATGATAGCTGTGTGTGTTGACACTTGTAGTGGAAACCATAGCACGCAGGTCAGTGGGCAGCATGGAGCCACAAGGCCGTCAATATCAAAGTGCAATAGCTTGACCACAACAGATGTGCAGTGGGGGAGGTGGCAGATGCCCACATGGCACGTATGGTAGCCCAGCTTTGCCATTATATGCACAGTACAGTGTGATAGCTGCCCCACTGGGACATTTAATCCTAGATAGTTTCCCTCTGGTTGCTTGAATTAACCTATTCCATTTGATGTTAGATTGGCCTTACCCATTCTATGCTTGATAATTATATGTTACCCCTAGCGAGAATATTTGGGATCAAATAGTAGATAATTTGAGGAGACCCATGCATGGAGCTTCCTCTGTCTACTAGTACTCCAGGGGGCAGTTCTGGGGTAAATTTTTTTATTATGTATCCACAGAGCCAAGTTTCACCTGAATATGGACATGGATGAGCTTTGTTTTACATGGACGGGGAGTCTGTTCCAGAGAAGTGGTTTCCTCTGCGAGATATACCTGTCATTCCAAACTCTTCTTTTGATGCTGCAGATGAGGTTTAGATCCCTGGAGTGAGTATTTCTGATGCCATTTGACTTGATAATGTGCAGTAAGCCCATAAGTATTGGGTTGGAGGATGCCTTGTATGCCAAACACAGGTCACGTCTTAGCAGTCTGTAGGATACTAAGTTTAGTGACAGGGCTTTGAGGTGGTCCACCTAGGACATATTGTTTAGGCCTTGTATTCTTTTAGTAAGGTATCTCTGTAGGGATTCCATTTTTGCATGTATCTAGATAGCTATATGCCAAAGGGGCATTATACTTAATGATTGCCCTAATGAGGGCTGAGTAAAGGGGGGCAATGATATATCTAGATCCAGTTGCAATCCTTTTACTTGCAATCTCCTCAGTATAGAAGGACTTACTTATGACAGTGGACACATGGTGGATGAAGGTTAAGGCACTCTACACATAAGTTCCTAAAACCTGAACAACTGGTCAATTCTCAGGGGCATACTGTCAGTATGGTAGTTCTGTTGGGTAGATGACTTCCCAAAGAATATGATAATGCATTTTTTGAGTTTTAGTTTCAGTCCATGACTGTGGCACCATTTATTTGTTTGGGACAAAACTTCCTGCAGGATAGCTAAGTCATTTGGAGATTCAATAACTGCTTCTAGGTTGCAGTCATCTGCAAACTTAGTCAGCCAAAAGCCCTTTGGTATTGGCTTTTACTTCAGTGAAATAGATGCCAAACAGGAGAGGTTCCAGCATCGAACCCTGGGGGACTTCACTGGTAAATGATCTCTTTATGGAGGTAGCTTCCCCTATTTAGATCTTCTGCATTCTATCTGTGAGCCGGTTGGCAATCCAGTGGGTGTCACTGGGGTTTATTCCCAGTTTATTTATCTTTTCTACTATGTCTGACTGGGGAATTGTGTCAAATGCTTTGGCCAGGTCAAGGTATGCATTGTGTACATTTTGCCTTCATCCATTGCTTTGGTGGACCTTTTAATAAAAATCCACCAGGTTAAGTAAGCATGACCTGCCCTTTATGAATCCAATCTGAGACAGGTCCAGTGTTTAGAAGTTCCCTTTGTCTGTATTCATTAGTTCCATGTATAAGTCTTTCCATTGCTTGCATGTGAGGCTGGTCAGACTTATGAGTCTGTGAAAGTTCTACCTTTTGGCAGAGGAATGACTGCATCTGTTCTCCATTCTCTTGGCACAAAACCTGTATGGAGGGTGAGGCTGAACAAGGTTGTTAGGGTATGGCTAAACTGGGCTTACTGATATTTAAGATGCATCCAGGGATATTGGCAGAACCCATCAATGCAGTATTTTTAGCTTTTAATGGTGCTTTCAAGACTAAGCTTTCACAGTCACATTTGGTGCTTTCAAAGCCCATGGGGTAGTTGTAATGAAGCTGCCCAGACATGTATTTATTATACTGTACCATTGCCTGTCCCACATGCACAGGCAAGCATGAGCCTCACAGTACAATGCAGCATCAATATTGCGCAGTGGTTTTAGTGCAGGTATAAGCACTTCTGCAAAATTACTTTATTGGCATAAATACTATGCTTTGAGGCCATTAATGGCACAAGAAAAGTTGCAGTCACCATTGCAGTGCTCATTATGTTATTAATACTGCTATAGCAATTGCAGTAGTAATAACACGATGAGCACCACAATGGGTTAGTGGTACTGCAATAGCATAGTAAGCATATATTTTATATGGCAATAGTGAAGTGATATACACAGTTAAAACAAATACTGTGGCAGCTACAATAAGCGAACACAGGTGATAATGTAAAATGGATATACTTATTGTATTGGCGCTGCTCAGCAGAAACCCACAGACGGTGAGACTGACAACACAAAAGGGTAGGAAAGGGAGCCATTAGCAAACAGCGCACATGCCCTTTTATCCCTAGCCCACCAGAGGGACTGCTGAATGACAGGAATTGTTAGAGTAACCATATTGGTTAGCAATACAAACAGTGAGGGATGTGTTGAAGGAACAACCTCTGATCCAGGAGTTCAGTACACACACACGCACATGCACACGCGCACACGCACACACACACACACACACACACACACACACACACACACACGCACGCACGCACGCACGCACGCACACACACACACACACACACACACACACACACACACACACACACACACACACACACACACACACACACCATACCTACTAAATGGTTCAGGCTACAGATGTGTACCTTGAAGCACACATAGGTGTTATTTGGGAGAGACAGAAGTCCATACAGATATCATAGGTCAGCACAATTCATTCCCAAAGCTATCCCAGCTGGATTGCTGTGGGAATGTGGCCTGTGAAGGGACATAACTGCAGACATGCTATTTGTTGCAGCCATGGATAAGGCATGGATGGCGGGCTGTTACAGCTGATGGCTTAAATATTTATCCCCAGGCACAGACCACAGATGTATGTTGCCATGCACAGGTACTAAATGACACTAAAATAGTGACAATCAGAGAAAAAGTTTACCCTGCAAAGATAGATGTGATACTACAGGGTCTTTGTGCACATGGCAGATGTATTATAAACTCAGACAAGGCTGACAGTGCCTTCCTGTTGCTGGTGGGAAAGGACCTCATAAATGATGCGAATGTTGTGGGTGGCCATAACAGATCTGCCAAACAGGTCTGCTACACTGACAAAATAATTTATGTTCACACAAAAGCCCACGGCATTCTATAGGACAGAGTGAGCACAAGTGAAGGCTGCTATCACAGACCACCCTCACTGTCACAGAAGAGCTCTTCATGCCCCTGTTTGAGGACAGTTAAAGAACACTGATACCTGTTGGAGGCTTGGATGCATGTGCTTGCCTGGTGGCAACAATGCATGTCTCCTTTGGGATGCACCAAGTTAGTATTACCATAGGCCATTAGTATTGTCAAACTATTGCCCTATACCAATCTTTCCTACCCTCTCCAAATTGCTTGAAAAATGCTTACACTAACAACTCCTAGCCTTTCTACTAGACCACTTTCTTCTAGCCATCATGGCTTTCAACCACCAACACAGTACCAAAACTGCCCTGCTACATTTCCTAGATGACATTGATCAAAGTAAAAACATGGGTAATTTTGTCTTCAACTTTTACCTGGACTTGTCAAAAGTCTTTGACATGGTCTCACATCAACTACTCCTCCAAAGACTAAATCTTATAGGCCTCACAACTCCCTCAACTAACTGGTTCACCAGCTACCTAAACAATCAAACTCAGTCTGTAAAATGGAATGACTTCCACTCCACATGCCTTCCAATCACTACAAGAGTCCCACAAGTCTCCATACTTGGCCCAATACTTTTTAATATCTTCCGGACTTCCAAGTTGACTGCACATTCAGTTCAGGGTTTAAAATTAGGGTGGAAGTAAAAGAAAGGAAGCTACAGTTAAGAAGTAACAAGAATTATTTAGAGGGACTTGCAAATGTTAAAGTATCACAGAATAGGAGGAGTCTCACAGAACAAGAAAAGGAATCAACTCCAGAATGCTAAGCAGAAAATAAGGGATTACCTTAATAATATCCACAAGTTTAGAAAGATTGCTGTTAAACTGTTTTTTGATAATAACACTAGAGCACAAAAATTTTTAACACAATGACTCAGGCAAGAGAAAGTTAAAAGGGTTGTTGCCAAACTTAGGGAGCCTATAACAAGGGAAGTAACGAGATCCTGTAGACGTATTAGAAATATTCCAGAAATTCTATGAACGTCTGTATAAAGCAGAGAAATATGGAAATCAAGAAAAGATACAAATGGAAATGTTTATTGAAGAATTAAATATCCCAAGGTTAGAGGTAGATGAGGCTCAGTTACTAACAGTTAGAACAGGAGGAGATGAGATAAAAATTGTGATGTATAAACAATTTACAGGAAAATCCCCAGGAATAGATGGTATTCCTGTGGAAGTTTGGAAGTTAGGAGGGAAAAAACTGATAAAGAGCATATTTTATATGCCCTACTGATAAATTATTTCTTTCATTAGGTACATGTGGTACCTTTCCTTGTCATTCTTGTAATATATGTCCATTTATTAGGTTATCATTTAATAAGATCAATTATAAAGGATTTGTTCCTAATAAACAGTTCTTTTGTTATTCTGATGGGGTTATTTATTGCCTTAAATGCCCTTGTAATTTATTTTATATTGGCGAAATCAAAAGAAAGTTCAAGCTTAGATTACAAGAACACATTCGCGATATTAAGAGGGGTGCAACAGAGAATTCAGTGGCCTTACATTTTTTAGAAACTCATGATAGTAATGTAAATTTATTGCAAGCTACTATTTTAGAGCAAATTTTTGTTAAAAAAGGAGATAATAAATTATTAAAAAATATGTTATTATACAAAGAATCTATTTATATACTTAAATATAATACATTATTTCCTTATGGTCTAAATATGGAGATTAATTGGAAATATTTGATATATTTGTATATTTTTGTATGTTTATTTTGTATGGGTTTATTTTGTATGGGTTTCATTTGGGAGAGAGTGTAGTCTCTTTAAATATGTAATTGTTTAACTGATTAATTATGTTATTATTGATTTGTCTTCAATATATAAGGGAATGCAATTTTACCATGAATTATGTGCTCTTTGAAGGCTGTGGTGGCTGAGGCACTAAGACATGTATTTTAAATAAATAATTTACGTGGAATCGCTGTTGTTTTTCTACTTTTAGTCTTTTTTAAGACTTCTTTGCTGTTCGTTGGTTATTCAAAAAACTGATAAAGATCTGGAAGGTTTCGTTTAAGAGTATTTTAAGAGGAGGGCAAGTACTAACATCCTGGAAGAAAGTGGTAGTAGATGTAATATCTAAAGAGGATAAAGATCCATCATATCCAGCTTCATACAGGCCCATTTCAATACTAAACCTGTTCATGTCTATAGTGGATAAAAGAATGGCAAAAGTAATGCCAAAATTGATAGATATGGACCAATGTGGTTTTACTGGGGGAGGCAAACATTTGACTGCATTAACAGAACATTGATGATCCAGATGGAAGCAGAATGTAAGAAAATACCATTGTTGTTGATTGGTGCTGATGCATAGAAAGCATTTGGCAGAGTACGCTGGGACTTTATGAGCAGGACAGTAGAAACAGTTGCATTTCCTGACTGATTAGAAGGGTATATGAGAGATCAGAGGTGAAAATTAAAGTGGGTGGGTTTCTTTCTCTCATAATTTCTGTTTGAGCAGAGGAGCCAGGCAGGGGTGTCTCTTTCCCCTGTGTTATTTGCATTATATTTAGAACCACTGGCACAGAAAATAATTGACTCAGAAATTCAAGGATATAATTGGTATAGTAGTCAAGAAAAGCTGGCTCTTTTTGTAGATAATATTATTTTATACCTGACAAAAACCAGAAAGAGACATTACACTGTTGTGGAACATTTTGAGACAGTTTCAGATCTTTTCAGGATACAAAATTAATGAAGCTAAAACAAAGGCAATAGTGGTAAATTATGTGCCCACATATGAATAGGTTCAGCAATATCCATATTTATGGGGATATGATAAAATGAAGTATTTAGGAGTATGGATTAAAATGATTCTGGTGTGGCAGCTAAGGATATGTGGAAAAAAACTAAATGAAAGATAATACAAAAACTGTGAAAATGGAAGCTTTGTTATACCGATATGGATAGTATGATAGACCCAGTTAAATGTTTTTAGTTCCATTAGTCTTATACACAAGTCAGGCATATTTTATCAACCAGAGGAGAAGTTGTGGATAGCAATTAAATTTATCTGGGAGGGGAAGATGGCAAGCGTCAAGTGGGATAAGCTGATTCTTCCAGATGAACAAGGCAGATTAAGACTACCCGATTTGAATGGGGTATTTTAGAGCTAGACAGTTAAGAATGCTATACATAGCACAAGCAGAAAACTATCATTCAAAGTGGAAAGGGATGACGATGGCACAGGGAGGAAGCTCAAGAAACAAGGAGAGACTGGGATTTTGGATGCAGGCCTTTAACTCATTCACTCCAATTAAACTCAGGAAGTTTGCACTGTAACTTCTAGTGGGTGGAGCCTAAGCCTTTTGACAGATTCAACTTATGCCCTCACATTTCAAACAAATGTTCATATCTCTGGAACCATAAGGATTTTTAAAGTATAAATAGCAAACTCTTCAGCACAAACTGTTTTTATAGTGGTAGTAGTCTTTAGGTTCTAGGTCTTAAAACAAATTTTATACATCACAGCAAGCACAGTAACCATTATATTTGTAATATTTTGTAAACAGCTTACAATATCTCAGCAACCTCCCAAGTTACACACATACTGTCAGCGACATTTTATTCTTCTAGCTGAGTAGCTTTCATATGAGGCTAAGGAGTTCTGTCTGTTACTTGGTTGTTGAGATATTCAGAAAAATGTGAAAATGATATTTATATAAATTAATATAATAAAAACAACAGTTAATATCTATTTACCTGAACTAGACAGAGGTCAAATATTAATGCAGTTGAGTTTGCTATTGTGTTAGCTTTAAGATTAAATATTTTAAACCTTGTGCATAGCATGGTTTTGGAATTATTGATGCAAATGTGAACAAGCAATATTTGATGCCTAGAGGCGTCAGTAGGAGTTAATTGCAGATGCACCTGGAGGCATCACTCAGATGTAATGAGTTAAGGAGAACAACAATAATCATACAGAATATTATATCCATAAATTATCGGAAATTATTGCAAGAACTAAGCCAACACGGGAATGGAGAAAGGAGATTCTGTTGATAGAGATGACTGCAATTAGGAATATAGACAATAGGCAAGAGGGGGCTGGAGTTTATAGGAGAAAATTGGCAAAGGAACCAAGATATTGGGAGCAAAAACTAGAGAGGAAAATATGATATAATGGGAAGACAGCAAGAATTAACTTGGATTGCAGGTTAGAGATTGCCTTCCCTATCAAGGACTGATATCAGAGTATAGGCAAAGAGAAATAAATAGGGGGTTCTAAGTGAAAGACCAGCACTGAAAGAGTTTGGGTACTTTTACACTAACGGGACAGCAGTCATCTCCAAAAATAAATGTTGCCATGAAATGCACACGAAGAAGTACCACAAATGTTATCGTGATTGCATGTTTACATTCTCAACACATGCTTTCTCGTTAATGAAAATGTTTTTACTATGCTATTAAACTTCAATATATGTGTGAGTGTGTGTGTGTGTGTGTGTGTGTGTGTAAATCTGTAAACATTGGGTTTCTGTGTCATTTGGCCAAAATCTGTAACATTCTGACAGCTTGGGAAAAACAAACCGATGCTGTGATAGCAATTTCCGGATTCATAGTGCAGGGTGAGTGGTGCTGGTGGATCATCTGGTCATATTTTATTCAGTCTAAATATGACATCAGTGTCTGTGTCTCAACTAAATTATGTGACAGCTAATAACATTTTTGTTTTTAGATCCACTGGTGGTTGCTGCTGCTGCTTATAATACCAGAAATGTAAGTACTGAGTGCCTGAGTACCTTAAACATATGCAATCCAGGGCTTGTTACTTGAGTTTATGTGAGAATTTAGGTTTACCCGACCTATTGAATTTTATGGTGATTTTGTGATTTACAAAACACGGTATTGTTTGGGAAGTGTGAGCCTACTCTACGCGATCCGGTGCTTGTTACTTGAGTTTTTGTGATACTTTATAATAACCTGATCTGTGGAATTTCATGTTGATGTTATGATTTACAAAACATGCCATTGTTTGGTAACTGTGATACTGTGCATGACTCGTTGGTTGTTAATTGAGTTTTTGTAATAGGTAATATTTATGCGACCCGTGGAATGTTATGGTTGACTGCTGCCCCGTTAGTGGAACAGTACCAGAGTTTTTAGTAGTATCTAGAACAGACGCTGCCATTAATAAAGGAATAATTAGTAGACCATATAGAATATTGTATGGTAACCATAAGAATCAATCAGAGGAGGTTAGAAAGGATCGGGAAGAGAGATTGGATAAGTAATTTACAAACAAACAATGGGAGGATATATGTATGTCTCCCAAATATGCAACAAAATCTAGAAGATTTAAGATTTTTGTTTGGAAATGTTTACATAGATATTTTTATACCCCAAGTAGACTCCAGAGAATGTTTCCTCAGGTAAATATCAAATGTTGGTCTTGTGATGGGGAAAAAATAGGTAATTGGGAACATATTTTCTGGGAGTGCAGTGAGTTGGCGAACTTTAAAAGGATTCCCTGCAGGATGCACTGTCAGGGATGCTGGATGGGCAGATAGGTGTGATGAGTGAGATGATTTTTCTGAGCTGTGATACAGAATCGTAATTGCCTAGACTTGATAAGGGATTGCTGTCTCTAATTAAGGTGGCTGCCAAAAAAGCAATTAACTATGGAAATCAAAATCTAAACCAGCTATATTAGAAGTACTGAGTATAGTAACAGAGATAAAACAAGTGGAATTGAGAGCTTTAGAAAAGGGTAGGAGCAAACTATAGGAAAAATGGAATTGTGGGGAAAAATGTATACAGTAGGGAATGAGGTTTAAAAGAAGACAGAACTTAAATGAGCTATGTAAAGTTTGACTGAAAATGATTTGGTAGATTATAAGTGATGTACAATGTTTGCAACTGGGAGTGTGTCAGTATGGTTTGTGAAGTAAAATGCTTGTATTGGTGTTTGTTTTCATTTATATAAATATATGATTGCCTATGTTGTAAGTGATGGTTTAATAAAGATGTTTCTTATTTAGAAAAAAGGGCAGGAACTGAATAATTTATGTAATGTTGCTTAGGTTACATGATATATAACAATATATGTGAAGTATAATGTCTGTAAATGTGAACTTGTTAATACAGTTTAATTACTTTTATATAAATGTTAATTTGCCTATGTCAAGAGAGATAATTTAATAATGGTGTTTAAACAATATATATCTTTATTAATGACATGCACAATAAATCAATCTGTCACCATAATTCAATATGCTGATGAGTTTGCTCAGCGTGAGATCTTCCCACCATAGAAATCATCGCACAAGAAGCTTTCACCTCTATAGAAAACTGTCTAAATAAATATCAGTGGCTCTTACACCGCCAACAAAATCAAACTAATCCTATTCCTTCCTAAAAACATAAATAAAAACAACACTGTCCTTAATATTATCTCCTCAAACAGCACAACAATTAAAAACATCACCAACAGTCAATTTTTCTATTCACTGAGAAATGAGGGGATACAAACTCACCACTTGAAGTTAATAGTCTCACTGTTTTATACACTTCTAAAGCACTCTGCCATGATGTTTGCTTTGCATTCACAATTGGTCTCGATTCCATGAGATCCATTCAGATCATTATATGTGCAGTTGCATATTATGCTAATTTCACTATTTTTCAGAGTGGCAGGGCCATATTATTATGTCTCTGGATTTGCTCCACCCTGCACGTCAATGTCACAGCTCATTATGTATGTTTCTGAATTGGCCCCAGCCTGCATATGACAGCTGATTATGTATGTCTCTGACTTGGCCCCCCTGCATGTCACAGCTCATTATGTATGTTTCTGAATTGGCCCCAACCTGCATATCACAGCTGATTATATATGTCTCTGAACTGCTCCCCCTGCATGTCACAGCTCATTATGTATGTTTCTGAATTGGCCCCAGCCTGCATATCACAGCTGATTATGTATGTCTCTGAATTGGACCCCCTGAATTTCACAGCTCATTATGTATGTTTCTGAATTGGCCCCAGCCTGCATATCACAGCTGATTATGTATGTCTCTGAATTGGCCCCCCTGCATGTCACAGCTTATTATGCTAATTCATGTACAGTATACATATTGTTTCTGAAACCCAAGGTCTGTTATCACCTCCAGTCACTGTATGGAGTTTGCCTGTTTGTGTTTAGCTCCTACCTACTTGTGTTTTCACAAAGTATACTAATTTCATCCTGCCTACCAGCAACAAGTTGGGTGACTGGCTGCTATAAAAATGTCCAGATATAACGCATTTAGTCTTGTTCATTTCCTGAATCACGAATGAAATGGAGTACACAACGAACCAGTTCATTTAAATCATAGGTGGTTTAAATAGAATCACCTTTACTTGATGAAAGCCTAATGATTATTTGCAGTCATACGATGTTTGGTGTTTATACCAAAAGAAAGGCCTGGTTACGGCAGTCAGTAAAGAAGTCTTAATGGTGCCAGCAGCTACTGACTGCTTTTCCTAGGCTCCTGGCTAAGCTGCTAGAAAAAAGTTCAGAATCAATTTAATAGCTACCTAATGAGTTTGGTTTAATGTTGATAAATTTCAGACTAAACCATGGTGTGGACAGCACCTCAGTTCTGATATTAAACACTATTCTAATTAAACTGGATAAAGGGTAACTCCTCTCAGTGACCTGCTGAAAGTGTTTGATATGGACAGGTACCCTACACAAGATAAAAGGCTTGGTGCAGACCTCTCAACCAATCGGGGACAAATTTCAACAGAATCAGGGACAAGTCAAGAAAAAATCAGGGACACTTTTAAAATATTAGTGTTATTAACTTGAAACATTGACAGAATCAGAGCATATGAATTAATACACATTTTCTGAAGTAAAAGAAGTCTATAATGTTTAATTATTGTCTGTATTCATTAAATGTAATTCACCACCTTTCCTCCAAAAGTTACTAGTTTTAGGAGGGATTAAGAGGGACAGAGCTGAAATTTGAGTCAAAATCAGGGATGTCCCTGAAAATCAGGGACAGTTGAGAGGTATGGCTTGGTGTGAGATCAGACATTTTGCAATGCTTCAATTACTACACTCATGGATGCCACATTGCCTTTTGGCAATTGTCAGACAAATTTGCCTCTCGGGGCAGGAAAACAGATTTGTAAAAGATCCATTATATGAGCATTACCTTTTTTAACATTATTGTTAATCAGATGTCTAAACACACATACCTTGGTAACTGCAGTAATCTGCCAATGATACTGTCTTAATTTAGTGTCTCTTCTACAAAGCGTCTTTTTATGAACCAGGTTCACCATAGCAGTCTCCAATTCCTAACATTTATTATTGATTTATTTATTTGACACTTGTTTACCGGGAAAGTCTGAAACATATTCAATCTTATGTTAGGTAACAATTTGACCATAAAACTAGAATATATTATGATCAGAATCTCATTTAACACTGTGCCAACAAAATTCAACCATCACGACTTACTTCTAGATCAGAAAGTAATTCTCCTCAGAGACACACACATTAAAACATGCACACATACGTGTGCACACACACACACACACACACACACACACACGCACCATCATCATTGTCGTCATCTTCAGTAACAAGGTACAACATTATTATAGTATTGGACTAACTGACCCACAACCCCACAACAGGAAGCTGCGGACAAACTGACCACCACCTGCAGAAGAATCACATAACTCATTGTAAGACTTGCCCTCTATCTCCTTGATGACCAGTTGATTGGATCCTAACTGCCTGATCACAACTGGTTGAGATTACATGCCATCACAGATAATATGATAGATTTGTAGGCACAGTGGATTCACTATGCAGTACTGCTGTGGAGTGTTTCAAGGAGCTGTCTGCATCATATGCACACCCACAACGCACCTTAAATGGGTATGCAGGCCAAGAACATCAAAATAGAAAGAGTGCATGCATATGATTTTTATTCCCCAGCGTATGCAAGTAAAGATCCCTAGGGCAATGGTGGTAAGGTTTAAATCTTATGCATTGAAAGACAAGATTCTGTCAGTCATGTGGATTCCTGGAAAGATCATAAAGGTTAGGAAGTGTAAGGTATTTTGTGATCACAACTACTCAACCAAAACTAGGCTTAAGAGGGCAGCCTTTCAGCTGGCCATCTGAATATGCAGACAGTCCAGGTGGAAATTAAAATTGCTTCATCCTAAATTGGGTAAACTTGCCAGGTGGTGCAATTGTGTTTTCTGTCCAATCAGACAAATGGAAGAGATAACTAGGGGAGCACATGACCCGTTTCCTTTCTATAGGTGAAAAGATGCAGATAAGTAACACTGTATCTCCATGGTCAGGCAGGATATTGACTAGGTTATATTGGCTCTAGGTCCTTTCCTTAAAACACTGATGGTGTCTGCTACTGTAGTCAATTCCGTAAGAGTCATCATAACTTCATTTTGACTTTATAGCTGGTTCTGACTATTCAGTGAGTTGTTGAACATTAACTAGGGCCTCTCCGATCCTCACATAGAAAGAAGGACATATTATCTTTTTATCTTTAAGGGATTCCACATAGATAGCTCCTATGCACAAGACTGTTGATTTATGGCAATTATTAATATGATTATGTGAGTTGTGTTGAGAACCTGTCTGATGCATTGTAGAGGACATGGTAGGGGTAACTTAAAAATGCTGGTTGCAAAGGGTAGCTAGGCATCTAGAGCCAATTGCCATAAAATATGCTGCTCTTGAGCTGAGTCTGACAAAAGTCCATGGAAATCAGAGCTGTACCCTGGTTCACAGATACAAATAAAATAAATCAGTAGGTGTGAAACCCCCTTAAACACCACACACCCATGAGAAAGCATGTCCCCGCTCCAACATTCACAATTGGCTACTTGCTCTGAGCTGGTGTGAAACGGGGAGCCAGAGCTAGCTAGGGACTAGTTTAGCATTTCTGCTGGCTTTAAAACTGTTATGGATGGATCACCAATACTACCGCTTGTGACACATTTCACCTCCTATTTTTAAAGGCGTAATTGTAATACTCATGTTTAGGGATGATATGGCACTCACATGGTTGGATTTTAAGTTGCTTCTTGGAGGGAGTATAACATAAGGCTAAGGTGAGGTAACCACAACTCAGAGGTAACTCTGTCTGATAGCTATGCGAATAACACTTTTCAGCGGTTGGGCAAGGCATGGTTATTGAGAACTGAAATGAGGCTTCAAACGCAGGATTACTGCACCTGGTTATTCTACGTCTGTTGTCAGATGGGTGAAGGGCTGAGAAGAGATAAAAGTAAACTGGAGTATTACTAATGGTTATCTCCACCCTCAGCTTTAATGGCACTGTGAACTCATACTCAGTTATTCTTATAACACAAGCACTCCTCCTCCTGCTCCTGGGGGCTGGAGAATCAGAGAGATTACTGTAAATAGTTGTCAAGCTTTAAATATTAACTTTTACTGTTTCAAGTTGTTCAATACTTCAATACAACTTAGTTGTTTGATCAAGATTGATCTTGCTAGAACCCTGATTGAAGTATATAAATAAATTAAGCTTAGTAGTTATTTAGATGATATTGATTCTACAAAATGCTAGTGGGTAACTACCAGGTTTGTTCTTAAAGAAATAAAAACAAAAAAGAGAGCTTGAGAACGCTTCCCCAATGCACTACCTGCTTTATTTTGTTAGCAAAAACGCTTTCGGAGAGCACAGTGTCTCTCCTTCATCAGACAAACAATACAATACAAAACACTTCGTAATTGGTTTATATAACTTTGATAATTAAACAATCAACCTTAATTGATTCCAATCATTACTAAAAATTACTAAAAATCTTTTGCACTACAAGAACCACACTTCCAATATATTTCATGAAGAACAAACAAAGCAAAGCTCACTTTCTATTCATAGGTAAATTTATATTTTTATATTTTTGTTTGTACTAAAAAGTTAATATTCCCTTTACCTAACCATACATTTAAAATCTTTACCAACATTTCCTAATTATATTTAATTATGAAAAAGCTAAAACTTTTTAATCCTAGAAAACTAATAACTTTGTACATATAAACGTACAACTGTAAAAATTGTAAATAATTATAAATAAGTTATAATAACTAAGTGCACCCTTCTTTACAAACTCAAAAATAAAATTACACTAATTAGAATTTATCTTTTCAGAGACAAGTATTTTAAAATACAACTAATAGAAACATGGTCATTCAGGCCAGGAAACATAGATGCTCCCGTACGAATTTGCCAACCCAGTTCACTCATTTCTAATTTAGTCTGCCACAGACCTCCTCTAATGTCGACAGTTATTTTATTTAAAATAGTAAATTTAAAATAGTGATCTGTAAACTCTTCTACATGCCTTGCAAGGGCGTTATTTAAATCTTGCCAATTAATAGCATAAATGTGTTCATAAATGCGCTGCTTTAATTTTCTTTCTGTCTTGCCTATATAAAAAGCAGCGCATTTCTGACACAAAGCTAAATAGACCACACTGTTGGTCTCACAATTAAATCTCCCCACTATCCTGTAGGTTTCATTCTTAACTTTGACACAAGGGTCAATGCATATGTGCTTACAGTGCTTGCATGCACCACATTTTGTCATGCCAAAAACACACTTACGACAGGTCTGGGGTTTGCCCTCAAGCATGGTTTTCAGGTTGCGTCCTCTTCTAAACTTAAGTTTTGGGGCCTCACCTAAATTACTACATAATTTTTTGTCATCCATTAACAAAGCCCAATTCTTATTCACCAACTTCCTGATTTCATAATGATCAGTACTAAATGTACAAAGAAAATTAGTACTAATCACAGTTTTACTTTGCCTTATCTCTTGGGAGCACTTATCAGTTCCAACGCCCATCTCAGAAGTGATACCAACATTTAAAAGGATCGGTTTATAAAAACCTATATTCCTTTTATGTGTCACTTCGGTTCTAATAGCAGAAACCATAGGACAAGGGTACCCTCTGTTGATAAACATTTGTGTCAGATGTTCACATTCAGACAAAAAGTCTTCAAAATTGGATATCATCCTTGCCGCCCTAACCATCTGACCCTTCACAACTGCCTTCTTCTGGTGGCTAGGATGGCAGCTAGTGAAGTGAAGGAAGGCATTAGAGTAAGTCGGCTTTCTATAAATAATACTTTTATACCTCATATTCGTCATGTCTTTAATAACCAGAATATCTAAGTAATTAATGTTAAATTCTTGCAAGTTGTAAGTAAATTCAAGAAAATTGGTCATACTAGTAATGCTCCTTAAAAAGGTCGAAACTTCGGAAGGTGAAGCCTTCCAAAGGAGGAACATGTCATCCTGGTACCTTGTGTACCAGGCAACATTTTGGATAAACCAAGTATTAAGAAACAGGAAGATCCTCTCCCAATGTGCCAGGACACAATTGGCAAAACTGCCACCACAGAGCGAACCCATTGCCACTCCAGATTTCTGCAGAAATATTTTACCTTCAAAAAACATGAAATTATTACTCAAAACTATTTCTAATAAGACTTCAATCAAATAAATAATGTTGTCATCCACCTTTTTGCTGTACATGCAGCGCATTTATGAACACATTTATGCTATTAATCGGCAAGATTTAAATAATGCCCTTGCAAGGCATGTAGAAGAGTTTACAGATCACTATTTTAGATTTACTATTTTAAATAAAATAACTGTCGACATTAGAGGAGGTCCGTGGCAGACTAAATTAGAAATGAGTGAATTGGGTTGGCAAATTCCTACGGGAGCATATATGTTTCCTGGTCTGAATGACCATGTTTCTATTAGTTGTATTTTAAAATACTTGTCTCTGAAAAGATAAATACTAATTAGTGTAATTTTATTTTTGAGTTTGTAAAGAAGGGTGCACTTAGTTATTATAACTTTTATTTTATTTATTTATTTTATTTTACATTTGTTGACCGGGATTGTCCAACTGGATACATGTCCATTTTCAGTGGAGGCCCGGGGAGAAAAGCTCCAAGGTCAATAGTTATAATTACAAGACAAAAACATTGGTGTTGATACACAAGATAATCTACTGGTTACTACATATACAATTATAAACAATAACAAGTGAGTACAATAAATACACTGATGCTTACAGATCAAATCAGAGAAAAACAAGAATTATTAATTGATTTCATGAGGTACGGATTTGAACAGCCAGACAAGGAGGGGTAGAATAGAGTAATCTTTGGTTTTTGGATTAGGCAGAGGCTGTAGGAGCCTAGGTGCAGCTGGGACAATGGCGTATTAGTCTGGACTGGAGCAGGGGCATAACCATTTGGATTTGAGGTGTGCTCTAAGGTGTAATTTAAATTGGTGCTGAGATGGCATAAGTCTTAGGTTGTTTGGTAGGGCGTTCCAGGATTTACCAATGGAGTTGGCATACAGTGCATCACCACCGGTATTGTTGGATTTAATGGTCCTTACTTGTAGACTTTTGGAAGACCTGAGGGAGTTGAGGTTGGAGTACGGGGTAAGTATTTTGTACAGTGAGGGAGTTTTACTTGGGTAGTTAATAATTTTAAACGCCTCAGTTAGTTGGTTGAATTTGAGTAAATTGGGAAGTTCCAGCCATTCGAGAGACCTTAAATTTAGGCAGTGATGAGTGCGATAGGGCGTTCCTGTTATGAATCGGGCTATGTGATTATAGGTAGTTGTTAGTTTATTAAGTTCTTTCTTGTTTAGGAAGGAGAATATCGGGGAGGCATAAAGGAGAGTGGAGAGAAGGTGGGTTCGGGCAATAGTCAGTTTGGTGTACGGAGTTAGGAAGGCCTTGATTCTATACATCGAACCAAGTTTTCTGTTAACTGATTTAACAGTTAAGTTTATATGCACATCAAATTTAAGTTTATGATCAATGGTCACCCCTAGTAGTTTGGTATTGGGTCCGGGGCGGATAATGGTCCCATTGTTGGAGGACACATGGAAAGTAGAATTGCTGGTGCTGTGGGATTCTATAGTTTGAGCAGTAACTGAGGTGGGGAAAAAGAGAAGTAATTTGGTTTTGGCAGGGTTAAGTAAGAGTTTAAGTTCCGAGAACCATTTTTCTACAGCAGAGAAGCAGTTTTGGGTTGTAGCTTGGAGATTGGTGAGAGATTCATCAGAGCAGATCAGGGTGGAGTCATCTGCATATTGAATACAGGTGGCTTTGGGAATAATTGAGTGTAGGCCATTTATGAAAATGGAGAAAAGAAGGGGACCAAGGATAGACCCTTGGGGGACACCAATATTAGTAGGGAGTAGGTCTGATAGGCTGTTTTGCCACTGGACTGCCTGTTTTCTACTAGAGAGATAGGCATTAAACCAACTTATGGTTAGTTTACTAAGATGTATTGTTTCCAGTGCCTGAAGCAGAAGTTGGTGGTTGACCATATCGAAGGCTTTCGACAGGTCTAGAAAGAGTGCAGAGGATATTAGTTTATTATTGCGGTTTGGTTGACTGAGACTACAAAGGAGAGAAGAGCTGTGGTTGTGCTGTGATGGGGGCGGAAGCCATGTTGGGTATTTGATAGGAGGTTGTGATTTATTAAGTAGGAAATGAGTTGCTTATGGACACAGCGTTCCATAATTTTGGCTAAGGGAGACAGTATGGCTATGGGCCTATAATTGGAGGTTTCTGTGGAGGGTCCACCTTTGTGGAGGGGGATGATGTAAGAGATTTTCCAGATAGAGGGAATGGATGCTTCAGAAATGGTCCGGTTGATCAAGATTGATACAGGGTAGGCTATGGCATCAGATGCTATTTGTAGGTATTTGGCGGGGAGCTGATCAGCTGCGAGCATGGTTGGTTTCAATTTTTTCAAGAGGGTACGAATGAAGGAGGTGGAGATGGGTTGAAGGTTAAAGTCCGTTTGAGTTGTGTTAATAATTGGGGTTGCCACTGATGGGGGGGTGGTAAGCTTGCTGGCAAGGGACTGGATGGTCTCAGTGAAAAAAGAATTAAAGGAGTTGGCTATAACTGTTGGGTCCTTGTCCCTGAGTTTGTCAGGGGTGGGGGTAGTAGACTTACCAGGATGAAGTAGGCGGTTAAAACCAGCCCAGATTTTTTGGGATTATGCTGATGTTTGTCTTGGAGGTGACAAAATATTGTTTTTTATCCGCTTTAACGGATACTTTTGTTGAATTTCTTAGTTGGAGGAACTTGATGCGATCTATGGGGGTTTTTGTGGTTCTCCACTTATTCCAGGCCTGGTCTCTGATTCTAATTTTGGATTTAGTTTCTTGTGTTAGCCAGGGTGCTATACATTGCTTAGTTCGCTTAAGTCGGTTAGGAGCATGGGAATTGAGTATCTTAAGGAAGGTGTTATTAAAGTATGAAACACTTTCATCTAAGGATAGGGTTTTTAGGATGTGCCAGTTACAAGCTTTGAGATCAGCTAGGAAGTTGTCGGGGACAAAATTTTTGCTATTCCTTACTAATCTGGTTATGGGTGGAGTTTTGTTTGAACATTTATGTTTTATAATAAAGGTAGCAAGGTGGTCACTAAGGTCGTTGGGAAGGGTCCCAGTGGTATAGTTATTTGGATTCCTATTAGTGAGAATCCAGTCAATAATACTCTCCTTTTGTTGTGCATGTCCAATTCTAGTGGTAGAAAGAATATTTTGGGAAAAACCATGTAAGTTAATGGGGAGAGGATTGGATTGGGCTGAGTAGAGAAACCAGTCTATATTGACGTCTCCTAATATTATTGTTTCTTGTGGATAGTTATTGGCAAGCCAACTAAGGGTTTGTTCAAAATTTTCTACATTTTTGCCCGGTGGTAGGTAGGTTACTATGAGATTAATACTTTTTTGTCTGTTTAGAGATATCTTAAGAGCAATCAATTCCAGGTTTGGAACTTTTGGGGGCTGGAGTGAATTCATTGTGATGTTCAAGGTGTTTTTGAACATAACAGCTATTCCACCACCCTTTCTGGTTGTACGATCAGCCCTGATGATGTTATATCCAGGAGAGATAATTTCCTCATCCTTGGTGCTTGGTTTTAGCCAAGTTTCTGATAAACACATTATGTCTGGGGAGTGGATATCAAGCATGGCATGCAAACTATGTACTTTGTTGTTAATGCTTCTAATATTGAGATGGAGCAAAAAGAGGGAGTCCGCAGGTCTGCTACCTACAAGGCGGAAGTTAGGGTCTGGGTCACTAAGAGGGCCTGGGTTGGGGTGGATGTCCCCGTAATTAGTGATGGATTTTTTCAAATAGTCTAGTATTTTTTGTAGTCTAGTTAGTAGCTTAAGCTGTTCTCTTAATGAGGATACTTTAGGGTACCTAAGAATAAAGTGTGTACTTTTAGGGGTAAGGTGAGTAGGGGAGTAGAGAGAGGGGGGGATAAAAGTTGTGGTATTTTGGGAATACAAAGAGGTCTGACCTTTAGGAAGGTAGATTCTAGTTAGGGCTTGAGTTTCATAGGCTGTTAAAAGATACGATAGGATAAGGATTAACAGTACAAGGGGAGGGTGGTAAATGAGGTTCTGTCCATGGTGCGGCTGATTTCTCAGCGTTAATAGAGCTGGGAGCAATACCTAAGTCAGCAGAAAGCTGGAGGTAGTAGTAGGGTGAGACAAATGGAGAAAGATAGGCAGGTGGGCGGGTTAGGTTTTGTGGTGGGGAGTGGTAGAGAGATGGAAGGGGAGTGAACAGTTCTGATTGGATTGTGGAAGTAGGGGGTGGGCCTACTGACCAAATAAATGTAGAGGTAGTGGGGGGGGGTGGGAATAGGGGGCAGGGAGGGGAGCGGAGCAAGCCCGAGCGTAGCGAGGGCGAAGCGGAGCGGGGACTACACCACAGGATTTCCCTGGGTCTTAGAGGAAGCCAGATTTAATGGTAGCTAGCTGCCTAAGTTCTACAATTTGTTCCTTTGATTTTTTTTCTTATTCGTTACTTTTTATGCCCAAAGAACCTGTAAGCAGTAGATTTAATACTACCTGGTACCTTTCTTATAGTACAAGGTGTTTGATAAAGTACAGTGAAAGGGGTAGTTCCCTATTCACCCTGAGTCTCTTAGTGGTCTTTATTTTAAAGAAGAGTATACCTTCGCACTGGTGGGGACTTTTATAGTTGTTTAAACATTCACACTTGTGGGGTCCTGAGTGCCTCTCGGTAGGCTTCTGGATTTGGGGCTACCTAAGATGAAGGTAACAGAAAGAAGTTAACTTTGTACAGAGTTTGATGCAGTAACAAACAGTATAATACAATGCAGCAGCAGTCAGTTTTCACAGTGCCATGCGAGGAATGGTTTCAACTGCCTTAGTGATGTTAAGCATTAAATATCAGCCAGTTGTTTTAAGCAGTAATTTCTTCCCTTTGGCGACCTAATAATGCACTACAGCACACTCAGTTCAGCTAATAACACAAAAACTAAGTAGTTAACATGAGGTGTTTACAGTTATAATACTTTGTTTCTAGCTTGACATTAAGGTTACGTCCTCCAGCCAAATGATTACATCTAACAACTGTAAGCTAAGGTATTTGGCAGTAAAAGTACAACAAAACGCTAACAAGAAACCACTGGAAACTAAAGCATTTGGCAGCACAAGTACAACAAAACGCTGTTTTCAGCTTGTAAACAGTCGCTACTGCTCAGTTGTATCCAGATCAAACTATCAGTCCACTTACTGGAGTAATATTTCAGA
Organism: Protopterus annectens; assembly: GCF_019279795.1. Classification (NCBI taxonomy): domain Eukaryota; kingdom Metazoa; phylum Chordata; order Ceratodontiformes; family Protopteridae; genus Protopterus; species Protopterus annectens. Next base: position 1,938,280,793 of record NC_056743.1, on the reverse strand, counting down.
AAAACGCTAATGAACATTAACTTTACCACTTTTGCCACATGCGTTTTGCAAAACGCCAGTTACAACTACATATCGCTTCCAAACATGACTGTAAGCATGGTAACTTGGTTACATTACTGACAGTATTCAAAACATTAGTAAGAATTGCAGGTAAATTTAACAGTTATATGTACTAACAGAGCAATATTCATTTGTCACATACCACGAGGGCCAGAGCTGCCGCCCGATCGGAAATCACAGTCAGTTTAAAAATATGGCGGTTTCAGAGGTCTCTTTCTAACCTCGGCTCTACACCACAGGATTTCCCTGGGTCTTAGAGGAAGCCAGATTTAATGGTAGCTAGCTGCCTAAGTTCTACAATTTGTTCCTTTGATTTTTTTTCTTATTCGTTACTTTTTATGCCCAAAGAACCTGTAAGCAGTAGATTTAATACTACCTGGTACCTTTCTTATAGTACAAGGTGTTTGATAAAGTACAGTGAAAGGGTAGTTCCTATTCACCCTGAGTCTCTTAGTGGTCTTTATTTTAAAGAAGAGTATACCTTCGCACTGGTGGGGACTTTTATAGTTGTTTAAACATTCACACTTGTGGGGTCCTGAGTGCCTCTCGGTAGGCTTCTGGATTTGGGGCTACCTAAGATGAAGGTAACAGAAAGAAGTTAACTTTGTACAGAGTTTGATGCAGTAACAAACAGTATAATACAATGCAGCAGCAGTCAGTTTTCACAGTGCCATGCGAGGAATGGTTTCAACTGCCTTAGTGATGTTAAGCATTAAATATCAGCCAGTTGTTTTAAGCAGTAATTTCTTCCCTTTGGCGACCTAATAATGCACTACAGCACACTCAGTTCAGCTAATAACACAAAAACTAAGTAGTTAACATGAGGTGTTTACAGTTATAATACTTTGTTTCTAGCTTGACATTAAGGTTACGTCCTCCAGCCAAATGATTACATCTAACAACTGTAAGCTAAGGTATTTGGCAGTAAAAGTACAACAAAACGCTTAACAAGAAACCACTGGAAACTAAAGCATTTGGCAGCACAAGTACAACAAAACGCTGTTTTCAGCTTGTAAACAGTCGCTACTGCTCAGTTGTATCCAGATCAAACTATCAGTCCACTTACTGGAGTAATATTTCAGAAAACGCTAATGAACATTAACTTTACCACTTTTGCCACATGCGTTTTGCAAAACGCCAGTTACAACTACATATCGCTTCCAAACATGACTGTAAGCATGGTAACTTGGTTACATTACTGACAGTATTCAAAACATTAGTAAGAATTGCAGGTAAATTTAACAGTTATATGTACTAACAGAGCAATATTCATTTGTAACATACCACGAGGGCCAGAGCTGCCGCCCGATCGAAATCACAGTCAGTTTAAAAATATGGCGGTTTCAGAGGTCTCTTTCTAACCTCGGCTCTACACCACAGGATTTCCTGGGTCTTAGAGGAAGCCAGATTTAATGGTAGCTAGCTGCCTAAGTTCTACAATTTGTTCCTTTGATTTTTTCTTATTCGTTACTTTTATGCCCAAAGAACCTGTAAGCAGTAGATTTAATACTACCTGGTACCTTTCTTATAGTACAAGGTGTTTGATAAAGTACAGTGAAAGGGGTAGTTCCCTATTCACCCTGAGTCTCTTAGTGGTCTTTATTTTAAAGAAGAGTATACCTTCGCACTGGTGGGGACTTTTATAGTTGTTTAAACATTCACACTTGTGGGGTCCTGAGTGCCTCTCGGTAGGCTTCTGGATTTGGGGCTACCTAAGATGAAGGTAACAGAAAGAAGTTAACTTTGTACAGAGTTTGATGCAGTAACAAACAGTATAATACAATGCAGCAGCAGTCAGTTTTCACAGTGCCATGCGAGGAATGGTTTCAACTGCCTTAGTGATGTTAAGCATTAAATATCAGCCAGTTGTTTTAAGCAGTAATTTCTTCCCTTTGGCGACCTAATAATGCACTACAGCACACTCAGTTCAGCTAATAACACAAAAACTAAGTAGTTAACATGAGGTGTTTACAGTTATAATACTTTGTTTCTAGCTTGACATTAAGGTTACGTCCTCCAGCCAAATGATTACATCTAACAACTGTAAGCTAAGGTATTTGGCAGTAAAAGTACAACAAAACGCTAACAAGAAACCACTGGAAACTAAAGCATTTGGCAGCACAAGTACAACAAAACGCTGTTTTCAGCTTGTAAACAGTCGCTACTGCTCAGTTGTATCCAGATCAAACTATCAGTCCACTTACTGGAGTAATATTTCAGAAAACGCTAATGAACATTAACTTTACCACTTTTGCCACATGCGTTTTGCAAACGCCAGTTACAACTACATATCGCTTCCAAACATGACTGTAAGCATGGTAACTTGGTTACATTACTGACAGTATTCAAAACATTAGTAAGAATTGCAGGTAAATTTAACAGTTATATGTACTAACAGAGCAATATTCATTTGTCACATACCACGAGGGCCAGAGCTGCCGCCCGATCGGAAATCACAGTCAGTTTAAAAATATGGCGGTTTCAGAGGTCTCTTTCTAACCTCGGCTCTACACCACAGGATTTCCCTGGGTCTTAGAGGAAGCCAGATTTAATGGTAGCTAGCTGCCTAAGTTCTACAATTTGTTCCTTTGATTTTTTTTCTTATTCGTTACTTTTTATGCCCAAAGAACCTGTAAGCAGTAGATTTAATACTACCTGGTACCTTTCTTATAGTACAAGGTGTTTGATAAAGTACAGTGAAAGGGGTAGTTCCCTATTCACCCTGAGTCTCTTAGTGGTCTTTATTTTAAAGAAGAGTATACCTTCGCACTGGTGGGGACTTTTATAGTTGTTTAAACATTCACACTTGTGGGGTCCTGAGTGCCTCTCGGTAGGCTTCTGGATTTGGGGCTACCTAAGATGAAGGTAACAGAAAGAAGTTAACTTTGTACAGAGTTTGATGCAGTAACAAACAGTATAATACAATGCAGCAGCAGTCAGTTTTCACAGTGCCATGTGAGGAATGGTTTCAACTGCCTTAGTGATGTTAAGCATTAAATATCAGCCAGTTGTTTTAAGCAGTAATTTCTTCCCTTTGGCGACCTAATAATGCACTACAGCACACTCAGTTCAGCTAATAACACAAAAACTAAGTAGTTAACATGAGGTGTTTACAGTTATAATACTTTGTTTCTAGCTTGACATTAAGGTTACGTCCTCCAGCCAAATGATTACATCTAACAACTGTAAGCTAAGGTATTTGGCAGTAAAAGTACAACAAAACGCTAACAAGAAACCACTGGAAACTAAAGCATTTGGCAGCACAAGTACAACAAAACGCTGTTTTCAGCTTGTAAACAGTCGCTACTGCTCAGTTGTATCCAGATCAAACTATCAGTCCACTTACTGGAGTAATATTTCAGAAAAACGCTAATGAACATTAACTTTACCACTTTTGCCACATGCGTTTTGCAAAACGCCAGTTACAACTACATATCGCTTCCAAACATGACTGTAAGCATGGTAACTTGGTTACATTACTGACAGTATTCAAAACATTAGTAAGAATTGCAGGTAAATTTAACAGTTATATGTACTAACAGAGCAATATTCATTTGTCACATACCACGAGGGCCAGAGCTGCCCGGCGACCCGAAATCACAGTCAGTTTAAAAATATGGCGGTTTCAGAGGTCTCTTTCTAACCTCGGCTCTACACCACAGGATTTCCCTGGGTCTTAGAGGAAGCCAGATTTAATGGTAGCTAGCTGCCTAAGTTCTACAATTTGTTCCTTTAATTTTTTTTCTTATTCGTTACTTTTTATGCCCAAAGAACCTGTAAGCAGTAGATTTAATACTACCTGGTACCTTTCTTATAGTACAAGGTGTTTGATAAAGTACAGTGAAAGGGGTAGTTCCCTATTCACCCTGAGTCTCTTAGTGGTCTTTATTTTAAAGAAGAGTATACCTTCGCACTGGTGGGGACTTTTATAGTTGTTTAAACATTCACACTTGTGGGGTCCTGAGTGCCTCTCGGTAGGCTTCTGGATTTGGGGCTACCTTCGCACTGGTGGGGACTTTTATAGTTGTTTAAACATTCACACTTGTGGGGTCCTGAGTGCCTCGGTAGGCTTCTGGATTTGGGGCTACCTTCGCACTGGTGTGGACTTTATAGTTGTTTAAACATTCACACTTGTGGGGTCCTGAGTGCCTCTCGGTAGGCTTCTGGATTTGGGGCTACCTTCGCACTGGTGGGGACTTTTATAGTTGTTTAAACATTCACACTTGTGGGGTCCTGAGTGCCTCTCGGTAGGCTTCTGGATTTGGGGCTACCTTCGCACTGGTGGGGACTTTTATAGTTGTTTAAACATTCACACTTGTGGGGTCCTGAGTGCCTCTCGGTAGGCTTCTGGATTTGGGGCTACCACGAGGGCCAGAGCTGCCGCCCGATCGGAAATCACAGTCAGTTTTTATAATTATTTACAATTTTTACAGTTGTACGTTTATATGTGTAAAGTTATTAGTTTTCTAGGATTAAAAAGTTTTAGCTTTTTCATAATTAAATATAATTAGGAAATGTTGGTAAAGATTTTAAATGTATGGTTAGGTAAAGGGAATATTAACTTTTTAGTACATACAAAAATATAAAAATATAAATTTACCTATGAATAGAAAGTGAGCTTTGCTTTGTTTGTTCTTCATGAAATATATTGGAAGTGTGGTTCTTGTAGTGCAAAAGATTTTTAGTAATTTTTAGTAATGATTGGAATCAATTAAGGTTGATTGTTTAATTATCAAAGTTATATAAACCAACTACGAAGTGTTTTGTATTGTATTGTTTGTCTGATGAAGGAGAGACACTGTGCTCTCCGAAAGTGTTTTTGCTAACAAAATAAAGCAGGTACTGCATTGGGGAAGCGTTCTCAAGCTCTCTTTTTTGTTTTTATTAGTTTGTTCAGTGTTTTTTACTAGTTTGTGAAGGTTTATTCGGTATGAGCGCTACAGGAACGTCACCCCAAAGTTCGCTGTTTTCCCAAAACCAGGGAAATGATGAAAACTTATTGCATGATTCAAGTACTGCTGATGAGGCGAATGCTGAAGGCAATTTGACAACCCTTCTGAGGTTAGTCATGAGTCGCATGGACACTTTAACTCAGCGTATGGATGCGCTACAAGTAATAGGAGGTGCCGCTCCTTTAAGAAGCCACACTGCTGTTTCACCTTTACCGGTTCCGTCTGAGGCACCCTATCGAATGCTGGCAAGTACAGTTGGTTCCAGCCAAGCGGGAAATCTGGCGTTGGCGTCTAATTCAACATCTTTGAATCTTCAGCCTGGGCAAGCTCCTAGATCTGACCTTGCAAATAATACGCAGGGGAGTACTTCCACCAATTCAACAGAGGCTGTGTGTCCCACAATTGGGCGTTTTCTAAGTTACACCAATTTTTTCAACGATGAGGTTAGTAATGATGGACGTGAAGGAACTCAAGGCAATGTAAGTAGTATAGTAAACCTTATCAGTTCTTTTGATCAGAAACTGTTCAAGTGCAAGAAATTGCAACTTGAAATTTCATACTTACAGGAATGCCTTGCTAAAAAGCTTGTCCCGAAAGGCTTGCGCCAATGGCGATTTCCAGTCGGGCTTGTTGAACATTCTCAGCTTCATAATGACCGTCTAGCCCTGTTTGACAAGCAAGGATTTGAATTTATGAATACATTGATTGTACAATACCAGAAGGAGATCGACAGCCTTAAAACTGAATTAGAATTGCTTGAAAATACTATTAAAGACGATGGGAAATTTTAAGATATAAATATGAATATTCCCGTATTTTTTCTAGCATAGAAGCCACTATGATTAAGCTAACTAACAATAAAAGAAAAAAGATAAATAGAGACATACAAGAATATGGGGCTAATAAAGCTTATCCTCGACCGCCACCATTTCTTAATAGTTTATTAAGGACTGGTTTGCAGGGGAACATTAATGCTGGGACATCTGGTGTATTAGATGACCAAGACAATGACATTGTGGCCAGCTCTGACAATCAGTACGTAGAGGCTTTGCCACTTCGTCAAAGTGAAAGGTTACTTAGTAATACAAATAGGAATGGGAACAGAAATGTGAACAATGGTGGTAGTAATAACCAGACCCCTCAGAAGGTCAGTGATAATAATGGTCAAGATTTTAACAATGGACAGGGTTTTCCCAGGAACAGGAAAACCAGACAAAACAATGGTCAAGGGAGGAACAACCAGACCAATTCCAGGAATCGGAGAATGTTCATAGAATATGTTCATAGGTTAGTACTAGGCTAACTGCCCTTGCGAGCCATTGTAAGCCTAGCCAATTATCCCTTCTGAGACTCAAACCCTGCACCTTGTGTTTATAAGGCAAACACCTTAACCATTAGGCCACCAGAACACAGCGCAGGAGATGACGAGCCGTTTTACCAACCCATTGATTTTAACAGACTCTAAGGGTGACTTTAAAATATACAACTTTACATCTTTTGATATTGACTCTGACCTAGTTGATTTTTTATCTAGGGGATTATCTTTTGTGCCTGATTCACATTTTGATTTGGTTAGAACTATCATCGACCTTAAACTGTTTGTAAGAAAAAAATTGAATTTAAAAACACTAATGGGCGATGGAAGTTTGGTAACTGGTTCTCTTAGAGTTCCTAGTGTATATAATCCCCCAGTACATGAAATATTACATTTATTCGAGAAAATATGTGAGTATGATTTAAGGGCTTTGAAAGCTAATCAGACTTTTTCTAACAAGGAAGCTGTCAATATTACTCGACACCAGCGTGAATTTTTAGTTATGTTACAAGATTGTAATGTTAGGGTTATGAAGCCCGACAAGGGGGGTGGGTTGGTCTTCATGGACCACTTTTTATATGTTCAGAAAATGTTGATTCTCCTGAATTCTGACTTCTATCAAGAAGTTAGTTTGAATGAGGTAAACATGGCTTATGCACAAACCAAGTTCTATGCAGGTGGGGGATGCACGGCCCAAACCAAATATCCAGAAAAACAAACAGGCCAGCAGAAAAAGCAGGAATGATGCAGAGTCCAAAATACAATATATAAAGGTTTATTTGTAAACCCAAATAACCACAGACCGGTTTCGGCAGAATATGCCTTCCTCAGTGTGTTATAAAAATATAAATTTACCTATGAATAGAAAGTGAGCTTTGCTTTGTTTGTTCTTCATGAAATATATTGGAAGTGTGGTTCTTGTAGTGCTGCAAAAGATTTTTTAGTAATTTTTAGTAATGATTGGAATCAATTAAGGTTGATTGTTTAATTATCAAAGTTATATAAACCAACTACAAAGTGTTTTGCATTGTATTGTTTGTCTGATGAAGGAGAGACACTGTGCTCTCCGAAAGCGTTTTTGCTAACAAAATAAAGCAGGTACTGCATTGGGGAAGCGTTCTCAAGATCTCTTTTTTGTTTTTATTAGTTTGTTCAGTGTTTTTTACTAGTTTGTGAAGGTTTGTTCTTAAAGAACCCTAAATGCACTAGGCATCTGTTGGTGCCTGCACAGATAGCAGTGTTAGCTGGATTTAAGGTTAGAATTTTTTTTTTTTTTTTTTTTGGTAACTTGAATTGTTAATAGGCTAGTTAGCACCATTAAATGTGATAGTTTATTTACCTTCTTAAAGCAAAAAAGATAGACTCTGGCCCTGCTGCAAGAGACATCCCTGGCATCAAAGGCATATACATAGTTAAAATAAGTCAGCTTATCTGATTTTACCTCCTCCTTCTTATCCTGGAGAACATCAGAGAGGGGAGGGTCACCTTATTTAAGAAAGGTACCCATTGGCAAACAGTTGTCCTTTTTTTGCTAATTATAAAGGTAGGTACATTTTCATTAACAGCTGCTTGGAAGGGTACCTATTTCCAATACTGAATTTGTACCTTTCACTAGGTACCACACAGGGTGAAGTAGGTGAGATGCTGAAGGACTGGATTGGGTTCTAGGAGGGGATGCCAATTTAGGCTGAAGATTTGGAACACTGTCTTTAGAATCTGAGGATTTAGCCGGATAGGATCTTTCAGAGTTGCCAAGGTACAGGAGTACATTAAGGTATACCTTGATTTTATTGGTATGAAGGATACTCACAGGGAACTTTCATTCCTCTTCAACTAGTAAAGTCATTACTCCTCTAGCTTTTCATGTTTCTAGAATTTACAAGGCAATAATTGTTAAGGAATATTTACATGAAGCTCTGCATTTCGTATATGTCCCTATAATGGTTTCTGTCCGTTATCCTTTGGTGATTATGCTCCAGTTGGCTAGAAACATTGAAATGAAGTGCTCTAGCATTAATTTGTTTTTCTGCAAAGAACAGTTTACGGCTTCTCTTTTGGGGGTAGTGGGTTCTTTGGAAGATTGGACAGCAGAACATAGTAGGAATTGGACTGGTGCAAAGAAGAATGTGTGTAGAGAATCCCTAACTTATGGCTGGTTGGGGCAAAAGAGCACAAAGTATAGAGTAGGAGGCCTGCACACAGAGTCGCTAGCAGCACAGTAGGAAATGGCACTAGGGCAGGTGGGAGTTGAAGACAAGGGCAGAAATATAAGGGAGAACATTGCCAATTCACTGAAATACAAAACAGACCAAATGAAGAAAGTCTTAAAATAAAGTTTCTGAGAACTCCCTGAGAAATCTGAAGCACCTAGCTTTATGGCTTACAAATCGGGTAGCTAAAAGCATGGTAGCCAAACGTTGGAGCTCCACAGTTAAGAAATGTATTAGATCCTCTGCTGAAATACTAAAGAAGTTTGCACTTTATTATAGGAGGTTGTACTCTGATGACAGAGCCATTTCTCTTTGGTAATCCATTACTACTGGATGGACTTTTAAGCTATATTCAATTTAGATAAAGTTTATTTATTTATTATCTGGTTAATGATTTTGGCTTGGCTAGTTTGGTATATTTTTCAGCAATGGAAAACAGTGGTTTCAAAAACACTGCAATGTGTAGTCACAACATTGCCCTAAAAGAATCTCCTGTGGCACTTGTGGGTATTTATAGTGTTCTCTAGATTGTGTAAGCTAAATAGATAGGAGGTTCAATACCAAGCATGGAAAACTTGTGTGCACGTGTGTGTTAAACTGTGGTTATCACTTGGTGGATTATCCACTTCCCTGAGAATAATAGATTTTAGGAGGAGGGGTGGCATAATGGTTAAGGTCTTTACTTCACAGATACAAGGTACAGGGTTTGATACTGACCTCTAGTTAGGCTTGTAATAGTCTGTGAACTGACAGCGTATTGCTTACCTGTGAACCTTTGTATAACTTTTTCAACGGGTGGCCCTTGTGAGATTATCTTAATAAGCTTATTTTTAAAGGTTTGTTGGATAAAGACTGGACTGGAGAATAGGATCCTTCTCCTTTTACAACTTCAGAATTTAAGGGACCCAAGGATAAATCTACAAGTGAAGAGCAATCTACTCACTCCTGTTCTAGGCCTCTCGTAACTAAAAAAATAGGGAAGAGCACAGAGACCCTTTTCTTCAGCTGTGGTGTCTTCCATAGTGATTTCAGACACTGAAGCACCCATGATTGTAAAGGATTTATCCTGTCAACCTACTCAGGTTCCTAGACATTAAAGTTTGCCTCTTCAATCTGACAGTATGTTAGGCAAGCTTTCTCCAGGCTGCTCTCCTCTAGATCTGTGCTTTTAATGCCCTCCCACTGAATTATTGTAGTGGACATTGACTATTCTGAAATGATGGTGGTCTTGCTGCAAGTGGAGGTGAACATATGCTTAATCCCATTCCACTCTGCTTCCAGAGCAGACAGGGATTCTGTTTCGCATACTCCCACCTTGGCTTCTTCTTCATTGGCCCTGGGTTTGATGTTGATCTCCCATGAAACTGATACCCTTTGGACTTCATTACTGCCAACAGAAAAAGCTACTTTGGTACCAGCCTTCCCTGACACAGCCAGCCAACAAAACTTTGTGCCTCTGGAAATGACCCAGTTTTAAAGTCAGATGTCCCGACACTGATACCTGTGGAGCAATTTGTTCCTTTGGACCTGTTCTCAGGGTTTGCAACTTGAACCTGTTGTTGGTGCAGACTGCTTTGCCACTTCAGCCGTCTACATTCAGCCTTTGAGTCTTCAATGCCATTTGCCTTAGTATCAGTACTGGTACTGGGCAGCCTCACTGACTGCCTCCCCGACTGCCAGCCCTGTTTGGTGCTGGGGCCTCGGCAGTGATGCCCTTAATGTTAGTGTGTGGGACCTGACTGCAACATCAAGGCTGCATTCCTTGCTGCAGCAGCATTTCTACATTACCAACCCAGTTTCCATTCTAGTACCATCTTACGCTGAGTCTGCAGCTTCTAGATGCTCTAGGATCGGAGGAATAGAAAGCAACGAGACTTCATAGTTGCTGACCTGGGTCTCCTCACGATTTCTCATCCTTGATGATTCCCTTTAAGGAACTGGAGGAAAAACAAATGCAAGAGGAGGCATCTTGGTTCACCTTTAGTGTCCCCCTTGTCAGATGCTGACTGTGGAAATAAGAGTGATATCCCTTTTCTGTGGTCACAAAGTTTAGGAAGATTCTAGAATTTATGTGAAAAAAGGGAAGTTGGCCAGCTCACAGCTTTTTGTCTTGAGAGCTTTCTTGAACAGAATTTCCACTCTCCCATCTGCACTTCATGAGTAGTGACCTAGGAAGAGAAAATGATTTCCTCGGCCATCTGGGAGGCTCACAAAGACCCAGATGCGATGGTTTTGATTCCACGAAGACCAGACACCACCCTTCAACTGTCTCTGGAATGAGCCTCTCAATAAAAGCTCTCACTGTGGATTCCATCATTGCTGTATTAGCCTTTAAAAAGGGAAAAAAACCTTTAAAATCCAGCGAAACAAGACAAGGAGTCTAGGGCTGTGGATCGTTTTGAGAAGTGTGCATATGCAGTTCCTACTTTTACACTTATTAAGGCACTCAGTTAATTAGGGCATATGATGTGATACAAGGAAAATGTTATGTAGGCACTCCAGAAGTCAATGGAACAGTTACCAGATGATCAGGAAAGCCACAAGGTGCAGCTGACTTCCTGTGCACTAAATATGACGCCAGTCCCCAACCTGTCCATGTGCCTTGCGAAAAGTACCATAGATGGATTGGATAATGCACTGGGTCCTGACATTATGCAGGTTTGGGTCCCTCTGCTGTGACCCCAACATCTGGAGAAGCCTCCATGTCTCAGACCTGGACAATCCTACGATGTCACACATGCAGGAAGCCTCATCCAGACCTTCATGCCCTCAGACTAGGCTCCCTGTTGAAATGCCAAGATATGCAATGCCAAGCATCAGAATGTCAAAAAAGACAAAATACCGGAGAAAGGCAAATTTTGAATATTATTTTTCGCATTTCAATTTTTTTGTAGGAAGGGCAAGCACCCCCTCCCACTTGATGTGGCAGGCAAGCTCCCCCCCATACCCCTTGAACCTATATATCTATATATCTATATAGTTACCCTTCATAATGCCTATTGCCCATAATGCCATCTCCCTGAACATCAAGACGACAACGTCGAAACTTCATAATAGTGAAATCCCAGAACAGCAAATTTTGCATCCGTGAAAGCAACCACTTGGCCACCACTGATGACCTTTGCCCATTTCTCCACTGTAGTGCGATCTCGGAGTTGGAATATTTGAGGGGGGGGTGAAGCCCCCCACATAGATGTGTTTAATGTGTTTAGGCTGTTGTTTTTGTCAGTGTTGGCCAAGTGGTTACTTTCCCGGAGGCAAAATTCACTGTTCTGGGATTTCACTGTTATGAAGTTTCGACGTTGTCATCTCAATGTTCAGGGAGACGACATTATGGGCAATATATATATATATATATATATATATATATATATATATATATATATATATATATATACATATATATACATATATATGTAAAACTATGTAGGGGTCCCCGTGGACTATGATGTTTGCAGATGACATTGTGATCTGTAGTGAGAGTAGGGAACAGGTGGAGGAGACCCTGGAGAGGTGGAGATATGCTCTAGAGAGAAGAGGAATGAAGGTCAGCAGGACTAAGATAGAACATATGTGTGTGAATGAGAGGGAGGATAGAGGAATGGTGAGGATGCAAGGAGTAGAGGTGGCGAAGGTGGATGAGTTTAAATACTTGCGGTCAATAGTTCAGAGTAACGGTTAGTGTGGAAGAGAGGTGAAGAAGAGAGTACAGGCAGGGTGGAGTGGGTGGAGAAGAGTGTCAGGAGTGATTTGTGACAGATGAGTACCTGTAAGAGTGAAAGGGAAGGTGTACAAGAGGGTAAGTGAGACCAGCTATGTTATATGGGTTGGAGACGGTGGCATTGACAGAAAGGCAGGAGTTTGAGCTGGATGTGGCAGAGTTAAAGATGTTAATATTTGCACTGGGTGTGACGAGGGTGGACAGGATTAGGAATAAGTATATTAGAGGGTCAGCCCAGGTTGGAAGGTTTGGAGACAAAGCCAGAGAGGCAAGATTACGTTGGTTTGGACATGTGCTGAGGAGGGATGCTGAGTATATTGGGAAAAAGATGCTAAGGATGAAGCTACCAGGTAACAGGAAAAGAGGAAGGCCTAAGATAAGGTTTATGGATGTGGTGAGAGAGGACATGCTGGTGATTGGTGTGACAGAGCAAGATGCAGAGGACAGGAAGAAATGGAAACAGGTGATCTGCTGTGGCGACCCCTAACAGGAACAGCTGAAAGAAGATGATGATGATAAAACTATGTATATATAACTATATGTATATATATATATATATATATATATATATATATATATATATATATATATATATACTCTGCAATCACCATAACTTAAAGAAAGGGAAAAGTGTGAGACTCTGCAATCATCATAACTTAAAGAAAGGGAAAAGTCTGAGACTCTGCAATAAAGAAAGGGAAAAGTCTGAGACATGGCAATCTCAGGCTTAGTAAATGTAAGTCTGAATTTTCTTTCATTCGGTCTCCACATTCTGGAACTTAGCATTGGGAAGTGGCATCACTTCAAAGGGTACACTCAGACTAACTGCTTGTTTTTCTCCATTTTCAGTGATGGTCAGGAAAGCTACTTATCCACCCAAGGTAATCCAAATCCTTACACCTGCCTAAAAACCCAGCAGAAGGAAAACTTATAAAGGAAGGTTGCAAATATTTGTCATATGGGCAAGTACCTTTTATTTACTTTTCTGGCTGTTCTGCATTACTTATCTGTAATCTTTGATTCTGGTCTTAATTTTTCATCAAAGTGCATCTTTTTCTACCAAAGTATTCACAATAGCTCTATGGCTTCTCTTAAAGTGTTTAAAACTTTCTTTGGAGGCATTTTTTTAATTCATTATGTCGCAGTTATGCACTGCTTTTCCCTACATGACCATCCATAAGGAAAGGGTAACTCTTCATACTAACCCATCCTCTCTGCTGAAGGCAGTTATCGAAACTAGCATAATCAGTCTATTCATCTCACTGTATTCTTTTTAAATTATTAGAATAAAGAGAAATTTTTACTTGCACCCACTAGATGTCAACAGGCAGCTAAGAATCTACTTGTATAGGTTCACAAGTAAATACTACGCTATCAGTCTGCATACTATTACAAGCCTAGCTAATAATTGGATGTCAGAATTAATCCCTGAAGTTTGAATCTATGAGTTAAAGACCATAGCTATTATGCCAAACCCTTCCTTCAAATAACACTGGGACAGTAAGTCTTTAAACTGACTCTGGCATGACCTCAAAAGCTGACTCCACTAGAGCCTTATCAGAATGCACTAAGTTAGATGTAGTGTCCAGGGAATGATCTTCCTCTAAGGCCACCATTTTGTACAGGATTTTCTCTTTTGACCACCCATAAAGTTGTGCTGGATTTTCTGGATTTTGAAGGACAGACTGGATCATCTTATATATGAATGTTATAAAGGTAGATCTAGGTGATCTGAGTGCATTCTTTTCAACAAACCCTTCCATGTCCCCCCCCCCCCCCCGTAGAGGCAAGGCTCGGAAGAAGTCTGTTTGTATTAAGTGTATTAGCTATACCATGTACTTAGAGTAGAGTATAGCTAGAGCAAAGAATTATAAGAACTAGAACCTGGAAAAGTTTTTGGTGCCAAGTCGAGGATAGAGATTAGGATACAATTTCATCCATTTATCCATGCCATTTACTATTCTCCATGCACCATGACTACATATGATCCACTCAGTATCTTGGTATTCAGCCCTGAATTGCAGGTGTGGTTTCACATTTCATATTTTTAAGAAGACATTTTGCCATAGGGCAGAGCTAAATGCAAACAGTTTGAACTCAGTAGCATGCTGTCCTTAATAACAGACACTATTTCGAAGTTTGGTCAGCAGTTTTACACTGTGCCACAACAAGAATTACGTTATGAATTCCTGCCTGTCAGCTGCTTTCCAGTTTCTCATTTTATCGCCCACACATCTTTACCCACTATTGCTGGACTCCAGCTCCTAATTGCATCTGGTTGCCATCTACTCCACCTGAATACTGTGAGACCTAGAAGAAGTTAAAATTAATCAGATCAAAGTTCTAGGACCGTGCATGGAAAAGGCTGTGTTTAATGACTTTAATTTAATTAATAAACAGTAAAGAAGTGATGTGCACTACTCAGCTAGACGTCGTAAGCTGCAACATTTATCTCACTGATCACGGGTAGTAACTTGACGTCATAAGCTACAACATTTACCTCATTGATCACGGGCAGTAACTTGACATCGTAAGATGCAACATTTACCTCACTTATCACGGGCAGTAACTTGACGTTGTAAGCTACAACATTTACCTCATTGATAATGGGCAGTAACTTGACGTCGTAAGCTACAACATTTACCTCATTGATCACGGGCAGTAACTTGACGTCGTAAGATGCAACATTTACCTCATTGTTCATGGGCAGTAACTTGACGTTGTAAGCTACAACATTTACCTCATTGATCACGGGCAGTAACTTGACATCATAAGCTGCAACATTTACCTCACTGGTCACGGGCAGTAACTTGACATCATAAGCTACAACATTTACCTCATTGATCATGGGCAGTAACTTGACGTCGTAAGCTACAACATTTACCTCATAGATCACGGGCAGTAACTTGACGTAAGCTACAACATTTACCTCACTGATCATGGGCAGTAACTTGACGTCATAAGCTACAACATGTACCTCATTGATCACGGGCCATAACTTGACATCGTAAGCTATGACATTTACCTCATTGATCACGGGCAGTAACTTGACATCATAAAAGCTACATTTACCTCATTGATCATGGGCAGTAACTTGACATCGTAGGCTGCAATATTTACCTCACTGATCATGGGCAGTAACTTGACATCATAAGCTACAACATTTACCTCATTGATCACGGGCAGTAACTTGACTTCGTAAGCTACAACATTTACCTCATTGATCATGGGCAGTAACTTGACGTCGTAAGCTACAACATTTACCTCACTGATCACAGGCAGTAACTTGATATCGTAAGCTACAACATTTACCTCATTGATCATGGGCAGTAACTTGACGTCGTAAGCTGCAACATTTACCTCATTGATCACGGGCAGTAACTTGACATCATAAGCTGCAACATTTATCTCACTGATCACGGGTAGTAACTTGACGTCGTAAGCTACAACATTTACCTCATTGATCACGGGCAGTAACTTGACATCATAAGCTACAACATTTACCTCACTGATCACAGGCAGTAACTTGACATCGTAAGCTACAACATTTACCTCATTGATCACGGGCAGTAACTTGACGTCGTAAGCTGCAACATTTACCTCATTGATCACGGCCAGTAACTTGACGTCGTAAGCTACAACATTTACCTCATTGATCATGGGCAGTAACTTGACATCGTAAGCTACAACATTTACCTCATTGATCATGGGCAGTAATGTGACGTCATAAGCTGCAACATTTACCTCATTGATCACGGGCAGTAACTTGACATCGTAAGCTGCAAAATTTACCTCACTGATCTCGGGTAGTAACTTGACGTTGTAAGCTACAGCATTTACCTCATTGATCACGGGCAGTAACTTGACATCATAAGCTACAACATTTACCTCATTGATCACGGGCAGTAACTTGACGTCATAAGCTACAACATTTACCTCACTGATCACGGGCAGTAACTTAACATCATAAGCTACAACATTTACCTCATTGATCACGAGCAGTAACTTGACATAAGCTACAACATTTACCTCATTGATCATGGTCAGTAACTTGAGGTCGTAAGCTGCAACATTTACCTAATTGATCATGGGCAGTAACTTCATCCACTGTCTGCTGTATTGTAAAGGGTTATAATGACATTGCACATGTTCTAGAAGGTTAATGTATGTGTTTACAACAGTACAAGCAGAAACATGGAAAAGTACAGAATGTTAAATTTCATTTCCTGAGCCTGAGGCAGTATTCTTTCTAAATCACATACTAAAACACTAGGAGTCTAAACCAGATAACTGCACTCACTTGAAGCAGTCCTCACCCTGGAAGATGCTGACATTTGTGCAGTCACTGAGACCTGGTTTAAGGCTGTGGACAGCACACCAGCTATACCAGGTTACATTTCCTTCCACGTGTTCAGACCACAAACTGAAGGCGTGAGAACTAAAGGAGGTGGTATATCAATATTCATTAAAGATAAATGCACCTCTAGATTGGTTAAGCAGCACGATTCCCTTGAATTACTTCAGGTGCAATTGACTGTAGCTAAGACCCCTCTTCAGGTCATTGCCAGCTATAGGACCCCCTTAATGAATCAGGACATCCACTCAGCTACTTGGATCATCTTGAGCCAATCAAGATACAACCAAACACCCTGGTTTTGGATGACTTTAATTACCCGTCCATAGACTGGGTAAATTAGAAGTGTACTAACTCACTTGCCCAAAGGTTCCTGAACTTTAACTCCAATGCCCTGAACCAGCTGGTTAACACACCCAAAAGAGGCTCAAACATCCTGGACCTGGTGCTCACCACCATGGGGGACCACTGCACCACCCCCAGTGTGGGCCCATCCCTGGTGAGATCTGACCACAGATAAGTGTTGCTAGAAGTAACTATAACATCAGACCCCCCCTTAACAACAACTAGATAAAAAAACTTCTCCAAGGCCAATTACAACTGCTTACATGATGGCATAAATAGTTTCATAGCCCCTCACCCCACTGATGGAACGGACACCTATGCTGAGTTATACACCAGTGCTTTATACAAGCACCTGTACAATTGTATTGACTCTGCCATAGCTAATAGAACCAAAGCAAGATCTTCAAGGAAAAACAAACCTGCCTGGTGGACAACTGCCATTAACAGGCTATATAATAGGAGAAAGAAATTGCTGTCTAAGAGTGGGAAGGATAGGTCTCAAAACTAGCAACACTCCCTCCTGAACTTATACAAGCAAAAGAAGACTTCTAGCAAAGTCCTTCAAAGCCAACTACAAATCCAAATTAGCTTCTCTAAGGATAACCACAAGGTGTTCTTTAGTTACATCCATAACCTCAAAGGTAAGGCCCAGATTTGAGCTGAACTCATAGTTAATGGTACTACATATATAGAATCTGTGGATATAGCAAACCTGCTGACTGACAGGTTCAGTGAAAACTTCACTACCCTGTCCCCACCATATATAACCAAAAGCATCCCTAATACCTGTCCCCAACTAGTATCTCCGAGGATCAGATCTTAAATGCCCTCTCCAAGGCCAAAAACACAGCCTCTATGGGGCCAGACAATATCCCAGGTTGTGTTCTACATGGGTTAAAACAGGAATTTACATCACCATTTGGCACCCTTTTCAATCACAACCTAAGCACTGGTTTCATCCCAGTGGAATGGAAAACAGCTACCTTCATCCCTTTGGACAAAGGGTGTGCATCTACGGATCCTGGGAACTATAGACCCATTAGCCTGACCAGTCTTATCTGCAAAGCCATAGAATGAATCATCATGGACCTTATTAACAAAGATATAGGAAATTTCCAAACACTTGACCCCTCCCAGTTTGGCTTTGTCAAGAGGAGATCATGCCTGTTAAACTTGGTGGACTTCTTCGAGACAGTCACCAAAGCCCTAGATGAGGGCAAATCTGTGCATACAGCCTATGTAGACTTAGCCAAGGCTTTGAAACAATCCCCCACTCAGGCACCATTGATAAACACACCCAGCTGGTATCACCCCATATACTGTCAGGTGGGTTGCAAACCAGCTCACAAATAGAGCTTATATGGTCAAAATACGGGTCTCCACCTCCTCCAGCAGACCCATAACCAGCGGTGTTCCACAGGGATTGGTTCTGGGACCCCTGCTGTCCAAAATCTGCTTCTCCAATGTACAGGCTAAAACTAAAAGACTTTGGCTGACAAAGTTTGCCGATGACTGCAAACTGGGAGTGATCGTTGAAACCCCAAGCAATGTCAACATCCTGAAAGAAGGTCTTACACAGACTAATGTGCAAACTCATGGTCTTAAACTTAATGCAAAAAACTGCATTATCATCCCTTCGGCAAAGGTGATGTTCCTGCAAACTACCACATCAATAGCAATACCCTAAGCATACAGTCAGTGGTGACAGATCTGGGCCCACAGCAACCTTAACTTTGATCAGCATGTCTCCACAGTGGTAAGAAAGGCATTTTATATTGCTATCTCATAAATAAGAGCATTGCCTCCAGAAAAAGAAGAGGTTATAACCCCCCTGTACTCTTCCCTTATCAGGCCAATAATAGATTACAATGCTCCCTTTGGTATGTTTCTTTCCAAGCACCAGCAGCAATTGGAGAGACCACAAATGTTCCTTACAAAGAAAATTCAAGGTCTTCAAGAAATGTCTTACATGGCAGACTGAAATCATTGTCACTTTACTCTGCATTATACAGACTGCTCAGAGGTGACCTGTGCCTTGCATACAGAGCAATCTCTGACCCAGCTTTAATGGAAATGCTGCACACTTCACAAGTCAAATGGCACACAGATCACTCGCTCAAATGACCTTAGCCTAGTATGTGATATCAACAGAACTTGCTGGAAAGACAGATTTGTCTCACAGAGGTTACTCCACCTTTGGAACAAGCTTCCTATTCATGTTAAACAAAGCCCCTTGTTGGACCTATTTAAGCATAATTTGGATGATTGTATGGGTAACTGGAAATTTGTGTTTCCATATGTGTCCCTCTTGGACAGGGGCAATAGGTGCCAATTTTAGTGTCTACTTGAACCAGACACCCTTGGGAACATGGGTTGAACTTTGTTAGGCTTATACGGGCCCTGGAGGCCGTTAGCCTAGTAACCTCCTATGATCCTATAATAAAAAGAAACTTATTCCATACTAAGCTAAAACATAGATAAGAAGTTGCAGAATAATTTTTACTAGAACTGACATATTTCTATTTGACATTTAGTAATGGTCTGAAGAATAAAATGTATTATGGACTGTATTAGTTAGCTTTTTTCTATTGGATGCCAGCAGTAGTATAACTGAAAAAGTTTACTGCTGTGTTAAAATTTTCCTATAAAAATAGCATGAATTCTTTTGTTCGGGGAGGCATGACTTCCTGAGTGCTGTCTATAAATAGGACCTGCTGGAGAGATAGGTATGTATCCCAGAGACTACCCCATCTGTGGAACAGTCTGCCCATCCATGTGAAGCAGTAGTTCCTCCATAACCCAATTCAAGTGGAACTTGGACAATTGGATGGGAAAACACCCTGGTTTGGCACCTATATCTCTAATGGACACAGGTAACCTTTAAATGGTTCATCTCCCAGGCCCATACTTACACTTATCAAGGGTGTCAGAACTTGTCAGAGATTTGGGATGCATGGCTAGGCTTAAAAAGGCCCTTGTGGTCATTAGCCTAGTAAACAGCTATGACCCTATGAATCTGTCTCCTACACATGTTATTTCTTTTAATAAATTGTATTTTAATCTGCCAGTGACTGAAGTTTATTTTAAAATGATACACTTCTAGAGCCTACAAAAAACGGCGCACAATGTGCTCAAAGTAAACCAAGTAACCAAAAATAGCACAGCGTTGCGGGTCCACAGAAAAGTTTTTTATTGTTAACACAAAAACATGAGGTTGAGCGCTTTCATCAAATAAATTGACTTCATCAGAACAAGAAATAGTCTTTTTATGGACTGATTGGGTAGTATATGTATATGTATCATATATTGTTCCATGTAGAAAAGTTTCTTCACTGAATCTAACTAATTAATTATTCATTGTTTGATCATGCATATAATGCTTACTATTCATGAAAAGTGGGATTTTTAAGCATTGTATTGGTTAGTACTGAACCAATGAATTTAAACTGGTTGGTATTTAAGCTCTAATGTTTTACTATTTCTTGTTCTGATGAAGTCAATTTATTTGATGAAAGCGCTCAACCTCATGTTTTTGTGTTAACAATAAAAAACTTTTCTGCGGACCCGCAACGCTGTGCTATTTTTGGTTACACACCTAGTGCCTGTTTACTGTATTTCCTGTGTTGCACTTATTTTAAAATAATTTTTTCTTAAAACTTGCATTTTATCTGTCTCTGGCCTAGCACTCAAGTGTGGGGTCATTTATTGCACTGTTCTAACTAGTTGCTACTTGTTTATCTTTATCTTTAAACAAAAACAAAAAATAAACAAAAAAAAATCTTGCTTTTTTTCCCACTTTCTGTATTTTAAAAAAGTTCAGTTATAGATTTGCTGTTCTGAACTGGTTGTAAGTTTCTTGGAGGCCATTGCTTGCTTGGGCTAAAAGGAAGTCTCTGTGTTCATCAGTGGCAGTGGTAGACACTGAACAGCCTGCCTGCCCCTGTGGGAGTGGTTACTGCCTAGATACTGTAGTTTTATTTCAATTCCAAACTCCTTGATCTCTCTCTCTCTTAAAACCAGGTTGCCTCATGGTTTTGGTGTCTTTTCAGACTTGTTGGCTGTTGCTGAAGCACCCACCAAGAGGAGAAAATGCTGAGAGAAGAAGGGAGCCACTTTTGAGATTTTAAGTATTTTCTTCAGATTATTTGTTAAGTTTTTCTGCATTGCCGCCTACTTTTTGGCATTTTCTGGTTTGCTAAAGCTTATATCTGTGTTAGTAACTGTACTTAGAACACATCTAGAGCCTGTTTACTGCATTTCCTGTGTTGCACTTATTTTAAAATCGTTTTTTCTTAAAACATGCATTTTATCTGTCTCTGGCCTAGCACTCAAGTGTGGGGTCATTTATTGCACTGTTCTAACTAGTTGCTACTTGTTTATCTTTACCTTTAAACAAAAACAAAAAAAAAAAATCTTGCTTTTTTCCCACTTTCTGTATTTTAAAAAAGTTCAGTTACAGATTTGCTGTTCTGAACTGTTTGTAAGTTTCTTGGAGGCCATTGCTTGCTTGGGCTAAAAGGAAGTCTCTGTGTTCGTCAGTGGCAGTGGTAGGCACTGAACAGGCTCCTGCCCCTGTGGGAGTGGTTACTGCCTAGAAACTGTAGTTTTATTGGCCATTTTGGGTCAGTTCCAAACTCCTTGATCTCTCTCTCTTAAAACCCGGTTTAGTGTGGTTTTGCGCGATTTTGTGCATCGGGCAGCGCTGCTAAATCGGGTTTAAACTATTCTCGGCTCCACAGAGTCTGCTCTTCACTTTTTCCCTTAGAACTGCTCCAAATCTCAATGTAAGCATTTTCTTTCTAAAGCCCAGCAGTAGATCTTATAAGTAAGCACTAATAAACTAAGCACTACACCCTGTTATACTCCCTATTGGTCCTTCTTGATAAAGTCATAAGTAGTTCCTCTTACTATTCTGGCATATCCAAAAGTCAGTTTCGGGTTTACTCTCCAGTCCAAATGGTGAATATGGGAATCTTGAGGCAATGTTACAACTGCCTTATGTACACAGACCACCCTCTCCTCTTCCAAACAAGCTCAAATATATGCGAGAGATGCAACTATATAGCTAAACTGGAGGCTAAACTCTCTCTCAACATAGTACTGGCACTGTCAGTCTGGAGGAGAAGGTAATCACACACACCACAAATCCAGTCTCACATAGACCTATCGCAACAGCAAACCAAACACACAAACACACAAAAACATACTCGGAGGCTCTAATTAAAAATCTGCCCAAGCAACAGAGACCTCCAAAGCAGACATCCAAGCAACTGCTACCCCACAACAATACCCACGTATCACATAGTCCACAAAGTCAGTGTGCCACACAGTCACAGCCCTTAAGGCTAAAAAACACACCTAATACACTTGTAATAGGTGACTATTGTCAGACACACTGACGTCCCTCTCACCAGGCTGAACAAGGAGAAGGTCACTGTAAGCTGCCTGTCAGGTACCAGGATCTGCCACATAACACAAGCACTCAGGTCACTCCAAAGCAAGTACAAATATGACTCCGTCATTGTCCATGCTGGTGTAAATGACCTGAGACGTACCTCCCTGGACTACATGAAAAGAGACATAGAGGAGCTCTCTGATCATGTAACCCAGGCTGGTATGACCCTGACCTTGAGTAGCATCTTACCCTCACCAAGAATGATACCACAGTATAAAGACAAAATGAGCAATTTCAACAATTAGCTAAAGTATTGGTGTCACTCAAAGGGGATCCAGTATCTGTCAGCCTGGGATGACATGCTCGACAAGCCACGTTGCTTTGCTAGGGATGGCTTACACCTGTCACCCCTGGGTTTTCAAATACTGGCAAAGGCTCTTGCCACCCCCATAGTGCCTTTTTAAGGCAAGGCTCAAAAGACAAACCCACCTCCTTAGAAAACACAAGGAAAAAGAAACTAAGGGTAATGCTGCTCAACGCCAGAAGTCTAAACCTCAAGATGCCCACACTCGAGGCTCTCCTCAGTATGGAGAATATTGATATCTGTGCAGTAACAGAAACCTGGTTCAAGGCTCCCAAGAGCACCCCAGCACTACCAGGTTATACCTCATACCACGCTTTTCGTCCACAAAACTCGGACCGAACCACAAGAGGAGGGGGAGTATCCGTATTCATCAAAGATACTCATACCTCCAGGTTAGTGGCACTGCAAGAAGCATCTGAGACCATCCATGTGCAACTAACAGTGGGCAAAACTGCCTTCCAGTTTGTAGCCTGCTACAGACCACCCTCCCAAACTCAGGAACCCCATTCGGCTTTCCTGAAGACACTGGAGAATATGAAGGTCTCTCCAAACACCATTATATTGGGTGACTTCAACTACCCAAACATAGACTGGGAGCACTACTCAAGCCCCAACACCCTCACCCAATGGTTCCTAGAATATATAAATTCAAATGCTATGGAACAACTGGTCACCAGTCCCACAAGAGGGGAAAACATATTAGACCTGATTATCACCAACATGGGTACTCTATGTTCTATACCTGAAGTATACCCTTCTTTAGTAAGATCTGACCATAAATTAATCACTATGGATGTCCATATCCCGTCCACACTCCCAGCAAAGGAAACCACAGTCAAAAACTTCTCGAAAGTAAACTTCACACTTCCCAGAACTGAGATGGAATCCTGCAAAGCCCCCGGGACAGTGGAAATTATGACCCAAATCGCAGAATCCCTTACAAATGCATTCTATGGATACTTACAGGAATGCATAGATTGTGCTATCCCAAACAAAACCAAGACACACTCCTCCAAAGGCAGGAGACCTGTCTGGTGGACCCCAGCCATAAATAGGCTATACAACAGAAGGAGGAAGTTACTACAGGATAGAGCAAAATCCCAAAAAGGGAAGGCAACTCTGATCAGTACTAGCAAGAAACTACGATCCCTCATAAAAGCATCCAAGGCTAGCTTCAAAAGAAAAATTGCACAAGACGCTAAAGATAATCAAAAGGCCTTCTTTAGTTATGTCAGGAACTTGGGTGGAAACTCCCAGATATGCTCTGAGTTAGTGCAAAATGACAAAAAATACACTGAATCCACAGACATTGCCAACATCCTGGCAGACAGGTTCAGTGCAAACTCCCCCCCCCCCCCAAACGTGCAAATGACTATCCCAACAAAGTGTAGCCCCCCTGACATCACAGATGCACAGGTGAGAGCTGCCCACTCCAAAGCAAAAAACACAGCATCTATGGGACAGGACTGTGTCCCGGGCTGTGTTTTACACAAGCTCCAAGAAGAACTGAACCCTCACTTAAAATCACTGTTCAGTCTTAGCTTTACAACAGGATATGTACCCAAAGAATGGCATACAGCAACAGTGGTCCCACTCCATAAAGGTGGTGCCACAACGGACCCCGGTAACTACTGCCCTAGTCTGGTCTGCAAAGCTATGTAGCGTATCATAATGGAACTCATAAACAAAGACATTGGGAACCTCCAAATACTGGATCCTACCCAATTCGGCTTTCTTAAGGGCAGATCTTGCCTCTTGAACCTAGTCGACTTCTTTGAAACAGTCACCAAGGCCATAGATGAAGGGAAGGTAGTCCACACAGCCTACCCTGACCTTGCAAAAGCCTTCGACACAATACCCCACTCAGGCATCATAAACAAGCTCACCAGCTTAAATATCAACCCCTATGTCACAAGATGGGCTGCAAACTGGCTTAGGGATAGAACCTACATGGTCAGAATTGCAGGTGCCATGTCAGACTCTAAACCAGTTACAAGTGGCATCCCACAAGGCTCATTCCTGGGACCTCTCTTGTTCGGTATATATTTCTCTGAGGTACAGGCTAACACAGGAGGACTTTGGCTGACCAAGTTCGCAGATGACTGCAAACTGGGGGCCATAATCGACTCACCAACTGACACAAGCATCCTCCAAAATGGTCTCACAGAGATGGATAACTGGTGCCAGAGCCATGGCCTGAAGCTAAATGCCAAAAAGTGCATAGTCATCCCCTTTGGGAAAAACAAAGTACCCACAAATTACCACATAGGTGGTAATCCATTAAGTACGGAAGAAGTAATTAGGGATCTGGGGACCCAAGTAGATAGTAATCTTTCCTTTGACAATCACATTGCCAAAGTGATTAGAAGGACCTTCTATATAGCCCACCTTATCATGAAAGGATTCACATCTAGATCAAGAGAGATCATTGTGCCCCTCTACTCATCACTCATCAGGCCCATAATTGAATACAATGCCCCATTTGGGATGTACCTTACCCGACACCTGCAACAACTAGAAAGACCCCAAAAGTACCTCACCAAGAGGATTAAGGGACTCAAGCAGATGCCTTATGCAGTTAGACTAAAGAAACTCCAGCTCTACGCAGTTGCTTACCGCCTACTCAGAGGTGATCTGTGCCTGACGTATAAAGCCATATCCAACCCAGAATTAATGGACATGCTCCACCTCAGGAAATCCAAATCCCTTAGAGCTACATGCTCCAGTGACTTAAACCTCAGCACAGAAATAAATAAGACATGCTGGAGAGACAGATTCATATTCCAGAGGCTCCCCTCACTCTGGAACAAAATCCCAATCCATGTTAGGCAGAGCCCCTCAATGACCCTCTTCAAGAAGAATCTTGACGATTGGATGGGAGACCGTAGATTTACCCCTGGGATCTCCTCTGTGTCACTGCTAGACAGGGGCAATTTAACCTTAAATGGGCTATCTTCTGTGACCTACTATACTGGGGCATAGTCATCTAATCTAAAAGGGTGGCGAAAGCCAAACACACTCTGGCTAGGCTTGTAAATACCTCAGGGCAGATAGCCTAGTATCTACCTATGAACCTATGAACCTATAAAACTTAACAGATGGTGCCTTAAAGACTCAGATTTTTTTCAAACTGGTTGGAGCTGCTGCTACAGAAAATACCTTTGCTGGGCCATTTGACAGTTTTCTGTCCTATAGCATCAGTTCTCAACTGCACCTCTGTTTGGAACTTTCAGCCTTGGCAGACTTTCAGGTTTCTACACGTAAGTGAAGCTTTTGTATGCATGTGGATTAGAATGTGAGTGGTATATCTTTTTTTTTTTGTATTAACGTTGTAAGTTTTCTTTACAATGGGACCGAATGCAGGTACTTTAAAAGAACCTTAGTATGGTACTCCTGCAAGACATATGTTTCAGAATTGTAACAAAGATAGTTGTTTATACTTGGATAAATGGAATGAACTCACTAAAAATGAAGGTAAATTGACTTTTCCACCTGCAGGTACTTTTGATAAAAATATTTTGTTAAACTTATGAAGAAGAGAAAAAGGAAATAAAGTCCCTGCTGGCTTCTAGTCAGCCTTTAATGCATGGCAGGTAGAATCTAAAGATAGAGAAAAAGATTCTATAATTCATAGCTTGAAACATAATACAGCTAAACTTAAAACACAATTACAAATGGCTAATAAGACAGTAAATCATCTTCAATATTCTGATTGTCAGGGACAGAATGGTTATGGGCTCTATCTCCTTAGGGAACTACAGAAATTACAACTTAGCTGCAGTGAGTCATTTGATGATGCCTGCTTATTTTTCCCCACCACATCACTGCCACATTATAATGCACCACCATCTTCCCCTGACCAGTAGGATTCTGCTATCTCTTGTTCCACCCTAGAGATTATTACGCCACCACCTTCTCAAGGAAGGCAAACTTCTGAGTTGTCCACCTCCACTAGCCAAACGACTCAACCTCCTCAACCTCCTCAGTTGTCCCCTTCCTCTTGAAACATCTTCCCTCTTCTTGTTTCACACTGTGCCCAGTCTAAATTACCTCAGATGTTTATTAGCTTTCCAAGACGATGTACAACGGGGGTATTTTCTTCTTTTCCTAGACGACAAAAGCTACATTCACATACATTTGTTACTCAGTTCCTGATAATTATAGACAGAGATGGTTATTTTGGTCCTGATAAATTTAATCTAGATAAAGATGACTTTGATTCCTCTTCGAAGGAAGAGGGAGATAGTATAGTTACTCCGGCAGCCCACCTACATCCTCTGTGATAAGTCCCGAACCCAGTGCATAGCCGAGATGAAGCAGTACCTTTCCACTTTAAATATGGTCTGCCCTTGGTCTGCAGTTGATTTTCAAACTATTTTGGACTCTCTCACATCAATCAGAATAAATCCAACAAAATGTGCAAGAATCTTAAAAGGGTGTGTTCAACTATAAAATCTTACTTTATAGGATCTTAGAGCAGTGATGGACACATCCATTCTACTTGATCTATTTAAACATATTTGAGATCATGCTACTGTACCAGACCATATTCCCCAGCATATGCATGTAGAGGCTTTTCAAGCAGCTAGGGCCCGTCTGTTACAGGCTATTACTGCGGTATGTCCACTGGTACCTAACTGGTCCCAGATAAACGCAGTCACACAGAGAGGCGAAGAGTCAATTGAATCTTATTTACGGTGTATGACAGATGCCTTTGAAGCCTTCTCAAGTTATACAGAGCCTAGTGAAGGTCCGGCAGCAAGTGATCTCTCAGCTGCTTTTGTCAGTGGTTTATTGCCTCCATTTGAGACCAACTAAAAAAGGTTTGCTTAACATGGCCAGGTTTGGGGCTTCATAAACTTGTTAACCAGGTTCATTATTTAGCAGACACCCTTATTTGTGAAAAATGATAGCGACAAGAGAGTGACAAGAAAAATTATTACACCTACAGCTCCAAGAATTTACCAGAAATAGAGGGAAAAATAGAGGAGGAAAAAGCAGGACGTAATAACATTTTCTCAAAATGAAGGGCCATTTCCTCAGAATTTTAATAACACCCCAAACTCACCAGGACAAGAACAGGGATCAAATTCAAATCTATGCCTTAATTGCAGCCAAAATAGTCATCGGATGGACAATTGTCCCTTCCTGCAGCCAGCAGACACACCACTGCAGTCTAATAATCCATTTGATAATCAGCTACCCCCATGAGGTCAGCAAATATCCACCAAAATGTGAGGCAACAGCCTCCTACGTGGAACACTCCTTGGCAGCCACCAGCTTGGCAAAAAGATAAATAGGACAGCCATGAACAGGAATCACAGCTCTTTCCTTTCATACAAGTATATCAGAAAAGACCATTCGTTAACATCAAAGTTCAAGACAACAATATTCCCTAGTTAATAGATAATGAATCTACTGGATCAATGCTAAATGCTTCCATGGCCAAAAATCTGCCTTTGTCCCACAACTCCGTGCAAAGAGTTGTGATGTCAGCAGTTTCTTCAGACTAAGACAGTTTCAGTTCCCATTCAGTTGGGACTGTTGACAGACCAACATGCTTTTCTCTTTGGAACCTCTGCACCCCTTAATCATTTAGGTAGGGATATTCTCTGTGTGTTGCAATGTACAATATTCTGTACACTGGATGGAATACATTTAAATGTTCCCATTGAGTCTCCAGTAATGCAGACATGTGCAGTTACAGGTGTTTTGGATGAGGAAATGCTCTTTTCTTGCCTTACTGACACAGAACCTGTACAGCCATTAGATGTAGAATTGCTAAATACAGTTCTTTCACAGTTACAGGCAACCCATGAAAATGAGGCAAGACTTATTAGAGATGCACAAATTACTTTAAAACCTCATGAACATCTACAGGAGAAGAAGCAGGAATTGAGCCAGTTATTTTAGCATTGCTACAACAAGACATAATTATTCCTACTAGAAGCCCTTGTAATACACCCATTTTGCCAGTAAAGAAGCCTGGCAAAGACACTTATAGATTTGTCCAAGATCTGAGAGATGTGAATGCAGTTGTTGTGCCTGCCCTTCATGTAATACCTAACCCAGCAACTATTCTTAGCTCAATTCCCCCTTCTGCTACCACCTTTTCATTTATTAATATTTCCTCAGCTTCCTTTTCTATCCCATTACACCCTGATAGTCAGTATTTATTTACATTTACATATAGAGGGCAGCAATACACATGGACGAGCTCACCCCAAGGATATGTAGAATCACCCACCTTATTTTCAAGAGAAATGAAACAGCAGCTAAATAAAATACAGTTACCTTGCGGGTCTGCCTTAGTACAGTACATAGCTGATCATCTCATAGCATCTAATTCTCTAGCTAACTGTCATCAGACTGATACTGTTTTCTTGTTAACTAAACTAGCTGAGATAGGATTTAAAGTAAACTAATGTAAGCTTCAGCTTTGGCAACCACAAGTTCAGTACTTAGGACATTTAATCTCTGAGAATGCATGACCCATTTTGCCCTCTCACATTGCAGCAATACAGACAGCACAGAAACCTAGTTCTCTAAAACAACTTAGAGCATTTCTTGGTTTAGCAGGCTGTTGTAGACAGTCAGTGGCGGATTTAGGCTTTGGCGCAGGGGCGCGCGCCTCCCCCTTTTTAAACTAATTGTATAGCTTTGGCTAGGGCATCGGAATACATAAAGTAGCTTAAAAAAAAAAAAAAAGTACGTACATATTTGGTGTTGGCTCCTTTAAGGAGGATACCAGCCACTCGGAAGTGAGCTCACGGCATGTCCGGCTGGCTGCGAGCGGGAAATGTACAGTAATGACCGAGCGAGTGGAAAACGACAGTTGCAAATTATTTAATGGATTATCGCTGCGAGCGGGAAATGTAGTTGGACTTGAATTACTTGATCAGGTAAGTTATTTAGATTAAAAATACCGTAGTACCCTTCTGCTTATGTAATTATATCTTTATAACAATGTAATATTGAGGAACTTTGTCCTCGAGGCCTTTGCTGATACCAGGTCCATTCTTTTAGCTACTGCTGATGTTTATGTTTTGTCAAAGTGCAAATTGTGAATTACAAATTTAAAATCATGTAAGTTTGGCTTTTATGTTCAAAATGTGATCAGTTATCATGAAGGTTAAGGAGAAAAATTACACTAAAGTGATGTGAAGAATTGGAGGAGTAAAGTTTGTGTAACAATATACATTAAACAAGAGGCAGCAAAGAAGACAGCCAAATTAGAAAGATTCATTCAGATGAAAACATAGCCAGCTCTGGGTCAAGCAGAAGGGTAGATCTTTTGTTTTTTAACATGCCTTGGAGAAACAGTAAAACTAATGGGGTGTCTGCAAGATTAACACAGAGGGATAAAGTGGGCCAACAATGTAAAAATGACATATGTGGAATATTTTGGTTTAGCATTTACTACTGAAGGAGGAATACGTGTGCTCAGACTGGATTTCAAAACCCCATGCACACAGCAGATTATTTCTACTATTTTATAGAAGAAAGATATGTGATTGAACTCCTAAAACGCTAAGAAAAACAGTGAGCCTTTGATACTCTTCTCATGGTCTGATAAGTAGAATTGGAGCAGGATAGTGTTATTTGTCCTTCAAAGAAACAGGGATTGAAAAAAGGCAGAAAATTACAGGTGGTAACTTAACCAAAAGATGGTATAAATACTTCTGAAAGAAACAAAAATCAAATATCCAGAAGTCACTGTGATAAATAATAGCAAATAAGACATTGATTCACAAGTAGGACATACTGAATCAGTCTAGATTTATTTCAGAAAGTAAGCAATGTAGTAAACTAGGAACTCTGGGTTTGGCAATGTATCTGATACAATCCAGTATGAATACATAGCAAGCTTTTCTTGCTAGACATGGAATACTGTGGTAACGTGACTGGTTGACAGGATGAAAAGTCATTAATAATGGGGTATATACTGTTATCAGTGAGATACGCAAGGATTCAGTACTAAGACAATTTATTTTAATACAGTTGATGCTGCAGGGAGCTAGAAGGGATACAATGCATCTCTGCAGGTGATCCAAAGATGAGAAACTGGAGTAAAACCCATACTAGGCTGAAAATAGTATATCTGTATATGGCAAAACAAAGCCATAGTTAGCTATTTCTGGAAGCACAGATTCAGTGCAGTATCATATTCAGAAAGCTTAGATTGTCTTAAAGTATGCATGCAGGATGCAGGCACATAAATAAGAGCCAGAGATACATAGGGCTATCAACAGGAACATTTTATGGAGAAAAGCAAGATGTCCCCATCCTGCTGGCAGCATTCTGGTTCAGTCCCTAGCTAGAGTACGTTATTTATTTATTTTACATTTGTTTACTGGGAAAGTCAGACTGGACACCAGTCCCCTTTCAGTGGAGGCCCTGTACTGTGCACATCTGAAGTAATTTGTTACAAGAATACAGACTGAGTTGTAGAATTTGCACACAGTGAAACTGCCCTGTAGGACTGTGATAGAGCTGGAAATACATGTAAATGTCTGGGTACCCCAGTAAGATGCAGATGCTCAGGTGCTTCAGTCATAGAGCACTGGAAAACGAAATGAACAAGAAGAAAGGCTTACTCAAATGGGTATGGGCGCTGATAGCCTAGGGAAAATGAAAGGATACCATTGCCTTTTTTTCCAAATTAATAACAGCATGAAAGAAATTATTTCTTCAGGCACTGCTGAAAATATGCAATTTCACTAATAAGTGAGACAGAGTTGACTCCTGTGGTCAGGGACAGTATAAATTAGGTTACCATTTACTTATTACTGAGAGTTTGGTAGTGTTTTCTCATTAAATGAGTTTAGGAAATGATAAATGCTGTTATGGGCTCTTTTCTACTGGATGTCTGTTCATAAGCTCCATCTGAAAGGTGACATCTATTTTCTTAATCTGATCTATCATTCTTGTCGTCAAATGCCTCCTTTTACTTTCCCTTTTTCTGCTGATCTTACTGATTAACTCACAGATTTTGCCAACAGTCAACAGTTTTAGGAAGGGCAGTCCTAAATTTTGAGTCAAAAATACAGAAAAGTTGAGAGGTATTAGTGGCTGAAATGATTCTTTACACGCTCACTCCACCAAAAAATAGTACTAGTCCGCTATTACTTTCTTAGTTTCACTTTCTGTTGCTCATTTTGTGGGTCTTAGCTTTTGCTAAACAAGTTACAGATTGTTTCCTTTGTTACTCATTCCCACTTCTGTTCTTGGGAGATGCAGTCGACACCGGACTAATAACACATCAGAAAAGCTGGTGCCCTGGCTTTTGGGCGATGCATTGATTAGCGCTTACATTTGTCAATTTGTATTGCATTTGAATTGACTTGGTCAACCTCGTATCTTTTGATTGTTAAACAATTTACTAGGACAAATCCTTGCATACACCCCCCAAACGGATCTGCCTTTTTTCTTATGATTTTTTTTTTATTTAGTTTACTGTATGCTACCGAACGGAGGAGACTCCAACTGTGTTGATTACTACATAAGCCATCTTTACATCCTAATATCTGCATTCCGTTGTACAATACTGTAGCTTCTCACTTACTTGTTGTTTAGCCAAGGCCAGTCAACCTGTGGGAGGTAATTTCGCACAAAGGTCTGGTAGACAAACTTACAAAGTGCATACTTCCTCAGAGTAGAAGACTGAGTTGAAAGTGGCGCACAATTATTAAAGGTTGTTACGTGAAGGAACTGATGCACGTGCACCCCTCACAATGATCCTGTTCTGTACTACAAGTATTTACAGCAGTGCTGTTGTCAGCATAGCTTTCAACCAATCACGGACAAATCTGGAAATGCTTTTTGTGGTTACTAGTGACTTTTGCACCTTCCGTTTGCATTTGGTTACAAATCTAGAAGTAGTTTGGGGACAATAAGGGACACTTTAATGTGAACAATCCACAACACTGTGAATGTAGCTTAAAACCTAAGGCATATATACACTTTAAAACAATGGATTATATGTATGCCATGCTTTAAGACATTCCTTTCACAAAGGTAGTAAAATAGAGTAATGCACACCAATTTTATGAGTAAGTCTGCCACCCTTGCAGAAAATGTTTCTACCCTCACATTCATTAATCATTATCATCTTCATGTGGCCAATACTCCCAGTAACACAATTGTACCATATAAGGAAAAATAAAAACAAAGTCTGATACCATCACTATAGTGAAACAAGAAACATAAGTGCTCATTTCAGACGTACAATGATCTGAAAATGTAGTTGACTTTCTGCTTTTTGCTTAACTATTTATGTGGAGCACCATGTTCCTGATGGCAGTTCCAATGAAATGTTGTAGGTGCAGTGTTCAAATCTTGTGAAGGTGTTGATAAACTGAAAGTATGAATAATTAGTATACTTTTTTGTTAAAACCCACAAACTTAATAAATCAGAAAAGACTGATTTATCAGTTTTATTTGCTTCATCCTTTGTGCATTAGGCATTGCAGTTTGGTGCCAGTTATCAGTGTCCTTTATTGAGTGACATTTCTCATCCTATGGGGAAAAAAAATTATTCTACATGGGCAAAGACCTGGCCTTCAGTCACATAAATGAGACTTAACAGAAGTACACACTACAAAGCATACTGAACATTAATGAATGCAGAAAATTACTTTTATCTTTAACTGCCTAAATTGTGCTATGTGTTAATGAAGTACGTACTGAATGACAGTGTAATAGATGCAAGGTTTTAATCCACATAATGGATACTGCACCTATATATTTCTATGTGTCATAATAATGTGATGTAATGTATCCTGCACTTTCTAGACACACGTGCAATTTATAATGGTGATGTTGAAATATATTTGACTGTGGGTAATAAACCTGAAAATGTTACTTGTATATCTCCTGTAGTGGTCGCCTCACTAATAATAGTAATAACATATTTCTGTGTGCATGTACAAAAATGAGAAAACATAAGTATCAAGGTACATATGAAGAACACATCAAAACAACTTTGAAAATATGCATTCACACTGCTTCCCCTCATGTACAGTCTGTATGGTCCTTTCCTCAATATTTGCCTCTCATAAAATAATGATGTCAGTTAAAACAGAAGCACATCACACGTGGAAAAGAACAGCAAATGCTATGTTTGTGTTCAGTCTTTGTACTGCAATTGGCACACAGCAGTACCAGTAGTCAGCAATGGCTAAATCTACCATAAACACATAATGTTGTGAATGCTAGTTCACTAAAGGTGACACATGCGATTGATAGCAATCAAATTTCCTAGCTTTTAAAATATATGGCTGTTGAAAGTTGGAGTGTGAATGTTATTTTGCAAGTTCAGACTATCTTGTGATTCGGTATTACATGTTGGGTGTTAAAGTATAAGTGAATAACTGTCTGACTATATTGGTTCCTTTTGAATTATTCTATATGTCACTGTTCAATCTTGTGTCAGTATGTATAAATGATGCATGCAGGGTCATTGCCATTCTTGCAAAAATGCCTGGTGACTTATTTCTTTGTAGTATGTTGTGCTTTTTTGTTTATGTTTTACTGTGCTCTGTTAGAAATTAAGCAGGACTTGTGGTGCAGTTTTGACATCATGTATAACTTTTGAATATGGTTGGTGCATAACTTTTTCCTGACTGGCCACACGTTTCAGCCAATAGTATAAAGATTACCACCCTGGCCTTTTACTTTCAAGATTCTGCATCAGAAAACAGTAGCCAAACAGACCAAAAGCAAATTAGTTGCATCCTAGTTAAGACAGCCATCCCATATCATGTTGAATTTTATGTTCCAAACTATACCAATGTAAGTGCAAAGTTGTAATATACACGCCAGCATGCTTCACACAACCAGGCATTCACTGTTTTATTTCCCTGGTGTTAACATGTAAATATTGGGCCCTTACAAATGTCTGATGAAAAATTAAAAGGTAGTTTTGATTTCATTAGTCAGATTCATTGTTTAGACCAGATTAATCCCTCTTGTCCAAAAAAACCTTTTGTGGCGAACATCTACATAAGGATACAAACATCTAAATACTATTTGTGAAATGACAAACCTTTATAAGATATAAGGCTTAGAGTTGCTGAATAACAGATCTGGGAATTTTTGTGTCAGTCGCAGACAATGAACTGAATATGAAGTTATTGCAAGTGAAAAAAAACATTCTGTTTCTGCAAATGATGTACACACAAAAGGTGTCCATTCCCTTTTGCAGCAGTCATTATTCAATATTCCTGAAAATATGGCAACAACAAATTGTCAGGCCTTAGCCTTTGACTTCTTATATTCTGATATTTTGATTCTAGCTTTCATTTTTATGCTTTATTTTAATTTTGCTGTTTTGCTTTTATTTTTTTTTTCTGATCTAAATTAGTCAGATATATTTGTTATTATGGGTGATCAATTTTGCTGACTTAACTTTTTCCTCTAGTTTATGGTCATACACCTCTTTTCTTGCTTTCGCTGTGTTGCTACCTGCTGGATAAGTGTCTTTCAGAAAGGTAAAGCTTCAAGAAATTTGTTCTCTTGAGTTTTGACTGCTTCCTGGAGTGAACACTTACATTATGCAAACCTTTGGCTCTCTGGATGTTGTTTATAAAAATATTTTATTTGCCAGTAGCTGAATTGGCAATCATTGTACTCTGTCACTTATTTCTGGACTTGGACCACAGTTTCAAAGCAGAACTGTTCCTGTCAAAAATTCCATATTTTGGTTTGGAGAATACATTTGACAGACTAGATGTACCTCGTTTTCTTAATACTGTATACTGGATTTTACAGCTATGATTTTTTTTTCTTTTGTTACCAGTTACCAGTCTTGAATTATGTGACAGATCTTGGGGGTTTGCATTTTTGCCTTTGCATCTGCCTGTTCAGCTGCAGAGATATGTGGTGGTGTTTGTCTTTGTCTCACTTGGGCAATGTTTGCTTATTTTTTTTTTGCTGGGAATGTTACTGTTTTCAACAAGTTTTTAGTCTGGGTTGCTTTCTCACACCCTAAAAAAATAACTTTTTTTTAAATGTATTGCAGTACTTTAATATCATAACTTATACTTTATTAAATTGACTAGATAACACAAATGAACTATGATGATTGGATCAGATGCTGCTAAATAAGCCTAGAGTGGCACAGTGGTGCAGTGTATAGCATTGTCCCCTCATAGCAACAGATTCGCCAGTTCGATTCTTGCCTGTGGTGCCTTCTTAGTGGAGTCTGCATGTTCTCCCTTTAGTCTGTGTAGGACATATTGTTTAGCCCTAGTATCCTTTTTGTAAGGCTTCTTTGTGGGCATTCCAGTTGCATGTGTCTGGACAGATACAGGCCAAAGGGGGCATTATGCTCGATGACTGGCCTAAGGAGTGCTGAGTAAAGGAGGGCAGTGACATCCTAGATCTAGACATAACCCATTTCTTTAAGCTGTTTAATACAGAAGCACTTTCTTACATAAGTAGACATACTGGTCAAAATTTAGGTCACTGTCCAGATAAGTTCCGAAAACCCAAACAAGGTCTTATTGTCATCATAGTTCTGAGGTAGATGACTTCCAAAGGATACAATAATGCATTTACTGGCATTTCATTTTGGTCCATGATTGTGGCACCAGTTGTTTGGGACAAACTGTCCCGCAGTATGGCTGTGCAATTTGGGGTTCAGTGACTGCTCCTAACTTGTAGTCATGTGCAAACTTAGTCATTCAGAGCCCTTTGGTATTGGCTTTTACTTCAGAAAAGTAGATGTTAAACAGGAGAGGCCCTAGCACAGAACCCCGGGGACTCCACCAGTAGCTCATCTCTTTCTGGAGGTAACTGTCAGTTTTGCTTTACTGCATCTCATCTGTGAGCCATGTGGCAATCCAGTAGGTGACCATAGTTTATTCCTAGTTTATTTAGCTGTTCTGCAATGCCTGAGTGGGGGATTGTGTCAAAAGCTTTAACTAGGTCGAGGTATGCAATGTGTCCCATTTTGCTTTCCTATATTGCATTGGTGACCTTTGCAAAAAAGTACATTAGATTTGGTAAGCATGACCTGCCATTGACAAATCCAAACTAAAATGGAAATAGTATTCTGAGGGTTGCTGTTTCCTAATAAGGCTTTCCATGGCTTTGCATATTAGGCTGACCAGACAAAGTAGATTTTGTGTTGCTGTCCTTTGGGAAATGCTATAGTACTTAAATTTGGTTTTATACATTGCATATAATTTAACTGACTTTTTTAGGAATTTTTTCATAAAACGTGTATATCCTTAACTTGCAATGTTCTTTAACTGAACTTCACTTGCACACACAAAATTAATTACATAAATTAACTTTGCTGGTTTCACATAAATCATTATTTACTTAAATTGCTTACATTTGCTGTGGGTCTTGGGGTGATATCACCTTCACTGGGATTCTTTGCAATGTTATCATAATGCTTATGTCAGGTATGCCATATAAAAGAACTATGACTTCATATGGGCAACCAAACATATCCTCTAGGTATGTCTTGAAACAACTGGTAATGTCTGCTAATATGCTGTGTGCTGGATAGGAGTTATGTACCTCCACTAACACAACCACACCAGGTTCACTGGATCATACGAGAATATTAGGCTAACTGCCATGAATGGTAATTATAAGGCTAGCTAATAAGCTGAGATCAGAATCAAACACAATACTTTGTGTCTGAGGTGAAAACCTTAACCATTGTGCTCAATCGACCCGCCACCCCCAATGTTTTGCAAATGACTGTATGTTGCTGTGTTTTCACACATGCTGATACAGTATCATAAGGTGATCCTTCACATCCCCCTTCCCCAGTGTTTTGCTTTCCTACCTCCCCACCTCACTTGTCGACTTTCCAGACTGCGCCCCCCCCTTCGTAAAATCCTGGATCCGCCACTGGACAGTGGATATCCAACTATGCTGAAATGATTAAACCTTTACTAGAACTATTGAAAAAGAATACCCCTGAGCCTCTTCCATGGCAACCATGCCATTAACAAGCTTTTACTCAATTAAAATCCCTTCTTTCAAAGCCCCTAGCATTAGGATGGCCAGACTATTCAAATGTGTTCTTTGTTTTCTGTTGTGAATGTAACAAGGTAGCATTAGGCTTATTAGCACACAAAAGAAACGATGCCTTTAGATCAGTTGCTTATTACAGTACAAATCTTGATCCAGTACTAGCCACACTTTCCCCTTGCCTTAGAGCTGTAGCACAACTGCCCAGTCAGTTGACATGGCAGTGGCACTTACTTTGGGTCATGATACTTTTGTTGCAGTTCCACCTGTTAATGCTTTGTTATTAAAGTCTAAAACACAATATCTGTCTGCCTCTAGACTTTCCAAATATGACCTAGTGCTACTTAATAATCATTATTTGCAAATTATTAGATGCCCACCCTTGAATCCAACTTCACTTATCCCTACTGCTGACAAAGGTGAACCTCATGATTGTGTTTTTGTTAACAATGTGCTTCCTGCTAGACCTGATCTTCAAGATACTCCTCTGCAGAACCCTGACTTAATTTTGTTTGTCGATAGATCATACATCAGAAGGGAAGACAGACAATTGCCAGCCACTTGGGTGGTCTGTAGTATTGATCAAGTAATATTAACTGGACAATTGCAGGGAAATGTTTCCCATCAAGTACCTGAATTAATAGCTATTACTGAAGCTTGCAAGCTAGCACAGGGAAAGACTGTTACTGTGTACAGTGATTCATTATATGCGTGTGGAGTGGTTCATGATTTTGGGAACCTGTGGAGAGAAAGAGGTTATTTGACCTTTACAGGGACAAAAATTAAAAATGTAGCCTGTATAAATGAATTTTTAAATGACCTGCTTCTCCCAAAGGAAATATCTGCTGTTAAATATGCCACACATAGGTCAGATATTTCATTTGAATCAGTGGGAAATATCTTTGCTGATAGTGTGACAAGGCAGGCTGTTTTGTTAAATCCTGTTCAGGCTTCTTTTTTTGCAGCCTCTTCAAGTAGAAAATGTAGCTGTAACTTTGCAGGAAGTGCTGCCTTTTCAGAAGCAGGCTGATGACTCTGAAGGGGTAAGGTAGATCCCTGACAGCTGCTGTCGGTCCCTGGACTCACTTTGGCAGCATCCGGATGGAAAGGTAAGAACATCACAAACTTTTTTACCACAATCGGCATGGGCTTATCATTTGCCTTCCCATCTGGAAAAATGCTTTCATAAGACAGATTTTGACTGACTGGTATGCTTTGGAAATTGTTCAGCATCTTGTACAAACATGTAATATATGTCTTCAATTTAATGTATCTACATCTGTGACTGTTCCCACACAGCATATTAAAAAGCTATGGGGACCTTTTTGTTATATACAGTGTGATTTCTTAGAATTACCAATGTGTCCACGGTTTAAATATGTACTCGTTTTGACTGATGTCTTGTCTGGTTGGGTAGGAGCATACCCTCGTGTAAAACACAATGTGGTCTTAGTGGCCAAGAAGATTTTATATGAGTTTATACCCCGTTTTAGGGTACCATGTTGTATTCAGTCAGATAAATGTACTCATTTTACGAGTCAGATTATTCAACAAATTCGTAAAGTTCTAAATATGCAGATGCAGTATTACTATCCACCCAGACCTCAAACTTCAGGTATGGTAGAAAGAATGAATCAAACTTTAAAAACGAAGTTAGCAAAACTTACTGTGGAAATGGGTCTAAAATCACCAGAAGCCTTACCATTAGTTGTATTTACTATCCGCAGTGCAATCAGTGCACCTAGAAAGTTCTTCCCTCATGAAATCCTCATGGGATGCCCTATGTGGATGCCAACTACACGCTTACCCACAAATCTTGATCTGCAGATAGTTCACAATTGGTTCGGCTAACCAATTTGTTTTCAGGATGAGGAGGCAGTTTGTTGAAATTTATTATGCTTACTGCCATTATTATTACGACTGTGCTTTTTATTTTTATGTAAAGCTTTAATAACCAAACTCATTGCATCTCGATCAAACCCATTGTTAGAGAAAGTTAGTGATACTGAAAAAGTGTCACCCAAACAGCAGAGTCCTCCAAGACAGAAACGCACTTAACCACCACAACACAGCACAAACCACAGGAGACATAGCTCACCTCCACAGTGTGTCCCTCAACCTAAGCCCCTAAGGCTAAACATATTGCCCAATACACTAATCATAGGTGACTCAATAGTGAGGCACACAGATGTCCCACTCACTAGGCTGAATAAGGAGAAGGTAACAGTCAGCTGTCTATCAGGTGTCAGAGTCCGACACATAACACACGCATTCAGGTCACTCCACAAGTACAAGTATGACTCTGTCATTGCCATGTGGGTGTGAATGACCAGAGATGTACCTCCCTGGACTACATGAAAAGAGACATGGAGGAGTTCTTGGATTATGTGGCCCAGGCAGATATGACCCTAGCCCTGAGCAGTATCCTACCGTCCCCCAGAATGATACCACAGTACAAACAAAAAATGATTGACTTTAACAATTGGCTAAGTTTCTGGTGTCATTCTAAGGAGATTCAGTATCTGTCTGCTTGGGATGACATGACTGACAGACCTTGATGCTATGCCAGAGATGGCCTGCATCTGTCATCCCTGGATTTCTGGGTACTGGCTAAGGCTCTTGCCACCTAAAGTACCTTTTTAGGTGGTGTTCCAAAGACCAAATTACCACTGTTACAGCTATAAATAAATGAAATCTGAGGGTCATGCTACTCAAAGCTAGAAGTCTAAATCTCAAGAGGCACTCGCTCGAAGCACTCCTCAAAATGAAGAACATCAACATTTGTGCTGTAACGGAGGCCTGGTTTAAAGTGGCAGAAAGCACCCCCGAGCTACCAGGCCATAACGTATTCCACACCTTTCGGCCCCGAAACATGGACTGTAGCTCCAAAAGTCTCCATATTCATAAAGGATATGTACACCTCTAGACAAGTAGCCCAGCATAATGCATCTGAGCTACTTCAAGTACAACTAACATTAGGTAAG
Organism: Protopterus annectens; assembly: GCF_019279795.1. Classification (NCBI taxonomy): domain Eukaryota; kingdom Metazoa; phylum Chordata; order Ceratodontiformes; family Protopteridae; genus Protopterus; species Protopterus annectens. The sequence goes on along the minus strand of NC_056743.1, from coordinate 1,938,240,099 downwards.
ATGACTTTTCAGGTCATAGCCTGCTATAGGTCCCCAACCATGTCCCTAGACTCTCACTCCACATTCCTAAGCATCCTGGAATCTATCAAGGTCCAACCCAACACTCTCATACTAACAGACTTCAACTACCCCTCCATCAACTGGTAAAACTACTCAAGCACCAATACACTGTCCCAACCCTTCCTGGAATAAATCAGTTCCAGTGCCCTGGACCAGCTCATTCTGACTCCACTTTAGGAAGCAATATCCTTGACCTGGTTATTACTAACATGGGCAACCATTGCTCTACACCAGTAGTCAATCCCTCCATGGTCAGATCTGACCATAAACTAATCACCATGAAAATCCACATCTCACCCACACCCCACGCAAAGGTAACCACCTTGAAAAACTTCTCCAAAGCTGACTTTGGGCTCCTAAAAACAGAGGTGGCTAACTTCACAGCACCCATGCCAATGGAAAATAGCTGCATGACTGCTGAATCATACACCAATGCACTGTATGAGCATGTACATAAATGCATGGAACTAGCCATACCCAACAGAACCAAGACACACTCCTCCAAAAAAGGGAAGCCAAGCTGGTGGCCCCCTGCCATTAATAAACTCTACAACAGAAGGAAGAAACTGTTGCAGAAAAAGGTGAAGTCCCAAGACTGGAAAAACTCCCTTATTAGCCTCAACAAAAAAGCTGAGATCCCTCATCAAATCCTCTAAAGCCAGCTATGAAGGCAGAATTGCAGCAGACACTAAAAACAATCACAAATCTATAGTTATAGCAAGAACTTCCATGGCAATACCCAAATTTGCTGTGAGTTACTGCACAATGGTACCTCCTATACTGAGCCAACAGATATTGCCAACATACTGGCTGACAGATTCAGTGCCAACTTTACCCCTTTCTCCCCCCTAAAGGACCAATCACAATACCGGAAGAATGCCAGGCACCCAGCACTACTGCAGCACAGGTTAAAACTGCACTGTCCAAGGCCAAGAATACAGCTTCCATGGGACACGATAATATCCCTGGCTGTGTTCTACATGAACTACAAAGCAAGCTGGCACCACATCTGTGTGCCCTGTTCAGTCACAACCTCACCTCAGGCTTTGTCCCTACTGAATGGCGCACTGCTACAGTCATCCCTCCCACAAAGGGGGAGCAACTACAGACCCTGGGAATTATCGCCCCATTAGCCTGGTGAGTCTGATATGTAAAGCTATGGAGTGCATCATCATGGACCTGATTAACAAAGATATAGGAAATCTCCAAACTCTAGGCCCCATGCAATTTGGATTTGTGAAAGGGAGATCATGCTTGCTCAACCTGGTTGACTTCTGTGAGTCAGTCACCAGGGCTGTGGATGAAGGTAAGGAAGTGCATACAGCCTACCTCGATCTGGCCAAGGCCTTTCATACCATTCCTCACTCAGGAATTATTGATAAACTCACCAAACTAGGCATCAACTCCTGTATCACTAGGTGGGTTGCAAACTGTCTCACAGAACCCACAGTGTGAAAGTAGCAGACTCTAAGTCAGACTGCTGACCAGTCACAAGTGGAGTCCCACAGGGATCGGTCCTGGGTCCTCTCCTGTTTGGCATCTACTTCTCAGAAGTGCAGGCCAACACAAAGGGGCTCTGGCTGACCAAGTTCACAGATGACTGCAATATGGGAGCCATTATTAACTCACCAAGTGATGCAGACATCCTACAGAAAGGCCTCACTGAGATCAATGACTGGTGTCTAAACCATGGCCTTAAGCTTAATGCCAAAAAATGTGCTTTCATCCCCTTTGGTAAAATCTCAGTTCCCACTAATTACCACATCGATGGGAGCCCACTGAACACTGAAGACATTATAAGAGATCTGGGGACACAGGTTGACAGCAATCTCTCCTCCGACCACCACATTGCCACTGTGATCAGAAAATCCTTCTATATCTCATTACCAAGGGTTTTGCATCCAGGAAGAAAGAGGTAATCATCTTTCTCTCTCTCTCGCGTCTTCCCTCATTAGACAATCATTGAGTATAATGCCCCATTTGGCATGTACCTCACTAGACACCTGCAACAGCTAGAGATGCCACAGAAGTACCTCACGAAGAGGATCCTAGGCATTAAACACATGTCCTACACAGACAGACTCAAAAGACTCCAGATATTCTCTGTCTCATATCTCCTGCTTTGCGCCGATCTTTGCTTCACTTACAAAGCCATGTTTGACCCAGCTCATTTAGAAATGCTACTTCTAAAGAAATCCCAATCTCTCCGCACCACATGCTCCAGAAACCTCAACCTCATTACCACAATCAACAGAACATACAAGAGGGATAGGTTCAAGGGCGCCCGCAGGCAGGTGCAAGGGGGTGCACTTGCACCCCCCTGGAATCCGCTGACAAGTTAATCCTTTGATTTAAAAAAAAAAGTTTTTTTTTTTTTTTTTTTTTTTTTTTTTAGGCGTTCTTCTTTAAGAAGCCCAGTCACAGGCGTGCTGACATCATTGCGCGACGTTTGCGAGCGGGAACAGTTTAGAGGATCATCGCGCGGGAGCTGAAATGACTTGGAGGACCGTACTGAAGATGGGGCCCTGGCAAGTGAGCGGGAACTGAAACGGACGGAAGATGGGATCCTTGCGAGCGGGAACCGAAACGGACAGAAGATGGGATGCTTTAGTGGAGCGGGAACTGAAACGGGCAGCTTTGGTAAGGTGTGTGTGTGTGTGTGTGTGTGTGTGTGTGTGTGTGTGTGTGTGTGTGTGTGTGTGTGTGTGTGTGTAGGTTTTCATGTAGCCCATCCTATTATGTATGTGTCACATATTTGGAATTAATCCCTGTCTCCACTAGGGAAAACCTGCACAGAACCATCTAGATCCCCTCACAAAGCAGGAGCCACTGGCCATGCAATACTACTACCTCCAGTCCTCAATGAGATGGAATACTAATCAACATAGGTCACTGCTGGTATGGAAGAACACCATGCTTCATGACCTGTACTCAAGAATGGTTCCAAGGTTTGGATGGCCAATTGCATGCTCCTCAGGTGTTATGGTAACCTCTAGTGGAGATTAAAAGTACGCCTGTTCACAAAACCATAATCAAAACTGTGTGTGTGTGTGTGTGTGTGTGTGTGTGTGTGTGTGTGTGTGTGTGTGTGTGTGTGTCACCTGTGCTTCAAATTCATTATAATGACACTTGGAGAAAAACACCAAAGTTTTTGACTACTACTTAGTCTAAACCATGTTAAACCAGTGTGAATACTATTAATACCATGACATAACCAAAGGAAATTAGTGCCACTTATACCTACTTTCTTAGGCAAGAAATTACTGACCTCCATTTATAAAATTTCAGTATCAGACTTCATATTCTTCAGAAACTGCATGGTAACAAAAGCTTTTATTCTAGCAATTTTTTAAGTGTACAAGATGGATATTTGAAATGCATCCCTGTCTTTGGGACTGTATCCCCCCCCCCCATTATTGGCTTCATCCAGGTTTTGTGCTAAGGTTGACAGCTATGATAAGAACTGAATTCACTGAATATGTTTTGGGGCTGTATTCACCCAGTATTGGCTTTGTTCAGGTATTTATTGGCTTCATCCAGGTTTTGTGCTAAGGTTGAGAGCTACGGTAAGAACTGAATTCACTGAATATGTTTGGGGGCTATATTCCCCCATTACTGGCTTTGTCCAGGTGTTTTTTGCTAAGAGGTTGAGAGCTATGGTGAGAACTGAATTCACTGAATGTTTGGGGGTTGTATTCACCCATTATTGACTTTGTTCAGGTATTTTGTGCTAAGAGGTTGACAGCTGTGCTATGGTGAGAACTGAATTCACTAAATGGTAGCCATTTAAGTTTCAGTCTTCCTCTTTCACAAAACAGCTGATTTGGCGTAGTGGTATGTTGCTCTGACTGTTTTGCACAGGGTCCCCTGGGTTCAAGACGTGGCAGTGAAATGTATGGTGGTAACGCAGCATTTTATTCTAGCAACTTTCCAACATTATACAAGCAATGTTTAAAATGTGTCCCTGGTTTTTGTCCCCCCCCCCCAATAAATTTTGGCTTTTTCCAGATTTCTTGTGCTGCAAAGTTCAGAGATACAGCTGAGTGTCGAGTAGATTTTATGAGCTGAGAGCTGCAGGGAAACAAAAATTTAGTGCTGCTTATGTTTAGTCTGCTTGCATTGTTAATAGCACAACAGATAGTGTCCTTGCTTTTGATGCTGAAGGCTGTGGGTTCTACTCCCACAATAGGTAGATGCATTGCTGATACTGTACTGTGTTGTAAATTGGGTGGATGCTGCAGTCCTTTTGTTAAAGATACCTAGTAACTATGAACCTGTTATCAGTTTGCTATCCAGTCCCTATTGCTGTATTACTAGCTTATCATTTTTATTGCATGCAACAAAGGCAATTTATTCTTCAAGGGTAACAGGCACTTTATTTGTAGATTAAACAATGACATATAAAGCAGCAACCTCTTTATTAGTTACAAATTTCTTTAATGTGGATTTTACTACTTCAGAGATTGTGCATATTTTTTACTGATACTGGTGGACTATAGAAGGTTAAGTAGACTTTTATGATGGAAATGTTCTGAATTGGGCAGTTTTGTCAGTGGTGTATGCATTTTGTTTCATTGTTTACTGAAAAAATGTTCAAAACAATAATTTTAAAATGCCCTCTAACAACTGTACTGCATTGTACAAGGAATATAATGTAATACAGTCAGGAAGGTGTATCAAGGAGCATGTGTATGTTATGTTCGAGGGGCCTATGATTTTGAAGACAGCCCAGAGTTAATATTTATATGCCACTGGCAAAATGTATTTTCTTTGAATGTGGGTTTCAATGCTGTTTCAATGCATGTGAGTTTCAAGGGCAGAGAAGTTTTAATGTTAGTCTATTTTCATTGTGAGACTGCATTGCTTTGTTTAACAGATATGTATTAGGGTTTGTGCTGTAAAATGCAAAATAAAACTTTCAAATGAAATCCTAAATCATCGCAGAAGTAAAGCAGTATGCACATTACAGTGTTTATGGTAAATGGGGCAAAATAACCAAGGAATGGGACATTGGAATGGCTGCAGGGGGAGGCTCCATTCGACCATGATTTTGTGAGGGGGGGGGGTAGCGAACTCAGACAGCCCCGATTTGAACTATACCTCTCAGTTGTCCATATCTTTGCAGAATGAATAGATATTTGCTTCTTATTTTTGGTTTGTTCCTCATAAAATTTGTGGTTTTCTAGCAAATCATTTAGGAATGAAGTCACTAAATGACACATAGTTTCAGACGTCATAACCTTCAGAAAAATGCATGCTAATGCAAGACTGTCTTAAGTTTATACAAGAGCAATTTTTAGTAGTGTTTGTATGTTCCCCCAATATATTTGGCCTTGTCCAGATTTCCTGCATTAAGAGGTTGAGAGGTATGTGCAAATCACTGTAGATTAGGAATATCCAAACCTCTCAATTGTCCCCAATTTTGGCTCAAAATGTTGCTCTCCCTAATAATCCCTCCTCCAAAATGGCAATTTTGGAAGAAAATGTGGAGGGTTTACAATTGTATATAACTAATGATCAGAGTTATAGATTACTTTTATTTCAGAAATGCATGTAGATGCTCTTATTTTGTTAGCTGCTCAAGTTAACAATGTTAATACTAAAAGGTGTCCCTTTTTTGACAGGTATTTTTGCATCACATTTTGGTCCGTTTTTCATAAACTTGTGGTTTTCTGGCAAATTAGTGGCAAGTCATTAAAGATTGAAGTTAGAAAATAATGGCAGACATTTGAGTTTCAGATTTTATACCCTTCAGAAAATACGTACTAATGCAAGATCTACTACTGTTCTATTATCTAAGTTAATAAGAGCAATATTTAAAAATTGGCCTTATTTTTGGGCCTGTGTTCTATGTATGGCTTTGTCCAGATTTCTTGCACTGAAGTTGAGAGGTATGAGTGTTACAGCCATCATTGTCAGCCAGAGACATTTCAAATTATGACATACTTATTGCACCCCACCCTCCATTGTAGTGGCTCTGGATGTGTCCAAGGAAGGCAAGGAGCAGTTATGCAGTGTAAGTGTGCAGAGCATCCCCCCATCCAAGGTAGATCACAAATACGACCATGGCTTTTCATCTCTCCTTGATTTTGCAGAATGTTCTGGTTTTCTATCAGATTTTTATACTGTTGATTTATGCTTCTTATTATTCAGGAACTGCATGCTGTCACAGTGTCCTGTTGCTCTGTTTAAGTAGCAATGATTTAATGACCATCAGGTAAGCTGGTCGGAGATTGTAAGATGCAAGTAAGCTTTAATAAACATACTGTTAAAGAATTACCAGCATTGAAAGCCTTTTCGTTGTTGCCATGCAGAGAATATTTACATAGCTAGATAATGTATAAGCCTTGGGTATTGAAATGCATATGACAGTATTTGTAATAAAAGGACAGGATTACAGTATTTTCAGAAGCTCATTACATTTTATTGGAGACCAGTGTCTTATAGCAGTGTCTGTGTGTTAGTACACTTAGTTGGGTGGCTTTAATGGTATATGGTAAATAAGCATTGCTACCTTACTTAAAAGCCAAGCCCTGCAACAACTAGGTAAGCTCCACACTGAAGTCAAAACACAATAGCTCTGGTGGGTAAATGTACTCTGTAGTAATCAAAAAAAGGCAAATGTTTGAAATGACTACAGCTTATGTGCAAACACAATAGGCAGTGATGAAACAATGCTCTGCTAAAAATGCTTTAATGCTCCACATTGCTGAGCTGCAGATCAGTTATTATCACTGGCTACCAGGATTTCACCCACTTCAGATCAAGCACGGTGCCGTTCAGTGCAACCTTCCCAGAACTAATTCAAGTCTGACCAGAATTATTTTGTGTGTGTGTGTGAGGGAGGTAGCATACCCCTCAGCTGTCCAGGTTTTTGCAGAATGTCCAGATTTTTGCCCCATATTCCTCCTAAAAAGGATTGAAGTTGCTAAATAATGAGACATTTCAGTTTTAGATGTCATATCATTTAGAAAAATGCATACTAACACAAATCCTGTTACTCTTGCAATTTTCTAAGTTTATGAGAGCCATATTTATAATCTGTCCCTATTTATTTTAGGTTTTGTCCAGATTTCTTGCACTAAGGTTGAGGCCTTGAGGGGTATGGTATGTTTGTGAGGGAGAGAGAAAGTGAAATGCCCAAGTTAGAGTTAGCAGGTGGAATTTATTTTCAAGTGCATTTTCAAGGAACTGAGTTTTAAGGGAAGTGAAGTTTACTGCTGCTCATGCCAAGTCTATTTACAATGTGCAACTGTTTTGTTTAGCAAGTGGTATCTCTATTGTGGTATAAAGTTTTAAAACTATGTTAGTAGCACCACAAGTAGAATGCTTGCATCTTAATGTAGAGGCTTGAGGTTCTATTCCTACAGCATGTATATTTGTATGCTGCAGTCCTGAGGATGTCCTCCTTTGGATGAGATGCCTAATAACTATGAACCTGTTTTTCAGCTTGCCATCCATTTTCTATTGCAATATACCAGCTTACCATTTTTTTAATTTAACATAGGCAATTTTTTCTTTGACGGCAGCAGGCACTGAATTTGTAGATGAAACAGTGAAATATACAGTTGTTTTCTAGCAACAACATCTTCATTAGTTTCATATATCTTTAATGTGGAATTATGCAGATTACTTTTACTTCAGCAGAGACACTCAAACAAGTGTTGCTGTATAATACAAGGGATATAATTCAATTATATATTATAATTAATACAATCCGGTAAATCAAAACTTTTGCATTGCCCTAACAGTGTGCAAGGAGCCTATTGCTTGAAACCAGTTCAAAGGTAAATAACCTGCCACTGGCCAGATGCATTTTCTTTGAATGTGGGTTTCAACGCTGTTTCATTGAATGTGAGTTTCAAAAGAAGAGAAGCTTTATTGCCAAGTCTGTTTTCATTGTAAGACTATTGCTTTGTTTAGGTTTAGTAAATGTCTCAGTGTTTGGGCTATAATGTTTGAAATAAAAGTTGTAAATTAAATCCAACTGCCTGTAATCATTGTAGAACTAAAGCATAAAACAGTATGCACACAGATTTGAACAGTGTCTACGGCAAATGGGGAGAAATAGCCAAGTAATGGGACACTGGAATGGCTGTGTGGGCAGGGCTTGGGGTGGGTGGATGTGGGCGGGGCTGTTGGCAGGGGGCGGGGAGAGCTATGTGGGTGGGGCTCTGGGTTTGCACCCCCCTGCAAAAAATCCTGCGGGCTCCCTTGGACAGGTTCCTCACCCAGAGACTGCCCATGCTCTGGAATAAACTTCCCATACATGTCAAGCAGAGCACCTCGCTGTCCCTCTTCAAGAGAAATCTTGAGTGGATGGGTAATAGAAAGTTCACCCCTGGGATCACTCCAGTGGCTCTACTTGATAGAGGCACTGGGAACTAACATCAGGCGGCACAATGCCAGGGCACTTCTATGAGCTAGGGTTGTAAAGTCTCCAGGACCATTAGCCTAGTACACACCTATGAACCTTTGTACACATCACGTCAATAAAAATGAAATAGCAAGTGAAAATGAAGACCTGGGTTTTTGAAGGCTTTGGAAAATGTATGACAATATATTTAAAGTGTAAAATATGTTTTATGATATGAGTGTGATGCTTTCTCAGCATCAAATGAGGGATTGTAAAGGGTTAAAATGAAATTGGATGTGTCCCAGAAGGTTAGAGTATGTGTTTACAGTAGTACAAGTCGAAACATAGAGAAGTACAGAATGTTAAGTTTCTTTTCTTGAGCCTGAGGCAGCATTCTTTCTAAATCATGTGGTAAAAAGAAACTTATTCCATACTAAGCTAAAATGTAAATAAGAAATTGCAGATTTAATTTTACTAAAATTGATGTATTTCTATTGGATGTTTATTAATAGTCTAAAGAATAAACTGTATTATGAACTGTATTACTTAGCGTTTTTCTATTGAATTCTAGCAGTGGTACGATTGATGAAGTTTACTACTTTGTTAAAGTTTTCCTATAAAACGATCATGAATTCTTTTGTTCGTAGGAGACATGACGTCCTGAGTACTGTTTCCCACATGTCTGTTATTTCTTTTAATAAATTATATTTTAATCTGCCAGTGACTGAATTTTATTTTAAAATGATTAAACCTTAACAGTATCATTGGAATATTCCCTGCTGGGATTTCCAGGCGGGGACAAGGGAATGTGGACAATGGATACCTGGAGAGTTGCAGCAGCAGTAGGAGCAATGGGCCTCATAAAAAAGAATTTACAGTCTGTTTTAGATATGCTACCGATACATGCAGTTCCATACACATTGCAGAAGGAGTCAGTTCTGGGCACACTGCAGGTGCAGCGAAGAACACTTTTGGCTAACATCAAAGACTGACACAATACTAATTTCATGAACTTTAATCATACATTGTCTTAAGAATGGGGTCCATTTTTGACATGGTATTAAAAAGACAAAAGACTTGGAGAAATTAAACCGGGAGCCATAATTTGAGAATGCATGGCTGAACAAAGTGTCAAAACAGCAGTCCTGTTGTCAATTCTAGGAAATATGTGTATAAGTACAAATATACTTTCACTTTTGATTTGTGACGGCAGTGCAGTATTTGTATTCTTCATGCACTTATCTGCAGCCTGAGTTGGTATTGTGTGACATTTGAAATGCAAATGATTTTACTTACGTTTTTTCCAACTTCGCTAATTAGGCTGGTGGACCTGGTCCAAAAACCATGGGCCAGAATCAGAAAGTGCCACCTCCAGCAGAAAGCCCTAACATGGGCTACTACCTGTGGTAGTGACCCTTTCTTATTTAGAGACAGGCCCGCTGCTGTGATCCTACAAACTGTAGTGGGCCATCTTCTTGACTGAGCTATACGCCAATGAGGCCTTCTAGGGTAGTGGCCTGTGTTAATTAGCCATTTGCTGTTCCTCACAAATGCCTGCAGTAAGGCATTTACATAGTGAAGCAATTCTCGCTTGGCTGTCCAAGTTAATTAGCTGAGCCAAAAGTTTGCATTCACTTATTATTTTCAGTGAATGATATCACATTAGAGTTAAGTGCCAGGAAATTTAGCACTTAGTGGTGGAGAGGGGTGTGCACATTTCTGTGACTGCATGTGTGATTGTATGAACTGGGATGAATTGTCTAAGGTGAGTGTGTGTGTGTGTGTGTGTGTGTGTGTGTGTGTGTGTGTGTGTGTGTGTGTGTGTGTGTGTGTGTGTGTGTGTGTGTGCACGCGTGTGTGTGTTTCATAGGTGTTTACTAGACTAATGGCCACAAAGCCCTTTTTAAGCCAGCCATGCATGTGTCTATGTGTGTGGGGGAGAATGATGGGGGAGGGGGGTGCCTGTATCAATGTGATGGGCTACCAGAGAAGCTTACTGTAGGAGAATGCTGATTAGTACCAGAGGTAACTCCACATGATTCAGAGACATGCAAATTAACCGATAATGAGGTCTTTCCTTGTTGTGGCTAAAATGTCTCTAAATTGCATTTCTGATGATTGTGGAAACAATCTCTTTGGCCACAGCTTTTGGTACTTATGGTGAGATTCTTTTCAGCCACAATCTGAGCCATGTGGCAATGACACTTACACATTTTATGACAGATAAGTTAATACAGAACAGAGTTTACGGAATATTACAATATGATATATTTTTTTACAATGGGCACAATGTGTATACCAAGGGAAAAAAAATCTTAGTAATTCTTAACTAGAAATTTCATTAACAGGTTTTATATAAAACAAAAGTTACTGAAATTTTATTGTGTCTTCAATTACATAACACTTGAATGAAATTAAAACAAATACAAATTATCCTGAAAGCTATTTTTTTTCATAAAATGTGATGTTTCACTCCTTAACGTACAGTGCGGCTTTATAATTTGTATCCGGTTATCGGTGGTCATGGTAGGAATAAGTGGATTTAGTTTTATATAAACCACTCATTATATAGGATGCATTGTGGAGCTCAACGCTGTCAGTGACATCTCAACAGACATTATAGTGAGACACACATGCACACACCACAACATACTTTTGCTATATAAAATAAGGGTTTTGTTGGTTTAGATGAACACTGAGTAAGTTCTGCTGTAAAAGCTTTCATTCTGTTATAAATTGTAGATATTTAATTGCTGCTGATTAGCTCATAAATAATTACTTTGTCATCTACGTTCAAAAGTGTTAGGTTTAAAATTACACCTCTAATTCCTTGTTTTATACTGCTATTATTGTCCTTGGCTATAATAAGAGTGAGAGAGAATAGAAATGGAGAAAGTCTATCTTGAAACATTATTTTAGTCCATGGGTGGTTTGTCTTCTGGCTTTATCCGTGGCTTTAATTGAACATGTTTTCATGGAATGCAAGTAAGGGTAGACCTGGACTGGAGAGGGATGTATTTCAGTGCTGTAACAGAGATTTCTAGAACAGCAAGAAATGTCTTACTGTTGTGTTCTAATTGTACTTGACTATACATTGAGAAAAACAAGTACTTTTGATGTGAACATCAGAAGCAGGAACATGTCCCCCACAGGCAGAGGTTTGACAACACTGCCTGGCTTGTGTGCGCACATATTTTACTGTACAGTTCAGACAGTACTTTTTACATGGTGTCATTTTTCTGTCTTAAAGATGACAGTTTCAGTATTATTTGCAGATTCCAACAACTGTAGAACTGACCTTCTACTGAAATGAATTTATAGCAGGTGTTTGTAGTATGCTAGTTTTAGCATGTAAAAACTTGTTTTCTGCACATAAGTATTAAGTAGCAATGAGAAGGTTAACAGCCATTATAAACAAGAATCTAAGCTTTTTTTATAAATGCATTGATGGTGTCTTACTCAGCTAACAGAATTCCTATTTACAAGTATGGAAAATCAGTGCATTTTAGTTTGTTACATTATAGTAAGCATTCACTCAACAAAGTGTACTTTATGCCAGGACTGCATTTTAGCACGGTCTGTTTTTCAAAGCAGGATAAACCAGTCTCACTCACCTGCTGAAAAGTTATTTCATAATCATTAGCATCACCACCCCGGAAACAGTGCTAGCATTTAGGGCCCATTTCATTGGCTGTAGATGCCATGACAACCCCGAAATGCCCTCCTTTTCTGTTCTGGTCTGTTAGTTTAGTACTTGCACCATGGTGAGGTAAGATGCGAAAAGCAATTTTTAACACACAGTTGTCCCTCAGGGTCACTTAGAGATTGGGCACCAAAGATCAATGAATACTCAACAAAAACTGTTGAAAATGTAGCTTAAAAAGTAGTGACACAGTATAAAAAGGTGTGTCCGTAACTATTATAAAATAAACAATTAGATCATAGCATTTATATGTCCTAAACTGAGTCGACATACACAGATGCTAATCAGTCTTTAGTAGCGTGATCTGTCTGCACTGGGTGTCATGCATTCAAGGTGATGCTTGTGACTTCAGCTTTAATAAGTGGATACTTGTTCATTTTTCCAAATATATAATGTTGCTATCTCCCTGTTGTACTTCAGGGATCCATAATTCTGAGCCCTGGATTTATGTAATGAAATTATACAGACGAGAATGTCAGCAACTGTTCTATGAAATTGTTTTAGCACCCCCACACCCTCTTTATTTACTGCTGCTTATTTACCTATCTATTTATCTAGCTACTTGTCTTTTTATACTAACTTCAAGATCACCATACTTCGGAGAAAACAGAATACTCTGAGAAACAGAGGTATCAGGCTTGGCATTTCCCATTTTCACATCTTCAGTCTGCTATTCCAGGAGTTGCATTTACAAGTCTCAACATTTAAAAAAGTGATCAACTTTGCCAACAGATGAAAATGAAGAAGTCTGACAGATCTTTGTATTGCCGCTAGCTACATGAATCTGCCCACCTGTGACGTTAGTTACTGATACCTGTAACGTGGATAGTAGCCCTTTTCATATATGACTGTGCTGTTCTGGAATTCAGTACATCACTAGCTACATGAATCTGTCCACCTGTGACGTTAGTTACTGATACCTGTAACGTGGATAGTAGTCCTTTTCATATATGACTGTGCTGTTCTGGAATTCAGTACATCACTGATAGCTTTTGGAAATGTACAATGGCCAGCTTCAATAGGTACCCTAAGGCTTATTTATATTGTAATCTACCCAGATACGTAACTGGAGTTGTTTTCAACTAGATCATTATTGAATGTTATTTATTGTTCATTGACTGCTTGTTTTTCTGTGCATTATATTTAATGTGCTGAGGTTTAAGTACACATGTACAATCTAATCGGACAGCTTAAGACATAAAAATGACAAAAGGGAGAAAATTATCCAGACATAGCAACTCACCCCAAAAGATTACTAAGTGTAAGGAGTTCCCAGAGCAAGAGGGAAAGAGTTTTCCTTCCCTTCTTTATTTTTATTCAGTTTGATTTTTCGGACCCATGTTCTATTGGTGTAGACACAGCCTAGATAAAATAAGAAGTTGGACCCACCCTGGAAAAAGTAAGAACAGCACTAAGGAAAATGAAGTCAGGGGAAGCAGCAGGCTTAGATGAGGTCACAGCAGATATGATAAAGATGCTGGGTGAGATAGGGGAGAAATGGCTCCTGAGGGTACTCAAAGCAGTATGGAGAGAAAGACTTATCCCAAATAACTGGAGAATAAGCATACTAGTGCCAGTGCAGGAAAAGTCTGGAGAGGGTGACTGATAAATGAATATACAGAGCAGTAGAAAGTAAGATGGCAGATGAGCAGTTCAGATTCAGATCAGGATGCAGCACAAATGACCCGATGTTTGCAATGAGACTGATAGTTGAGAAGAAGCTAGAGATGAGGAGAGAGTCCAACTGGGCATTCCTAGACTTGGAGAAAGTGTATGACAAGGTCCCAAGAAAGCTGATTTGGCAGCCCTGTGAAGGGTCAAAGGCTCAGAAACATTTGTAGAATTAGTGCAGGCTATATACAAGGATACAATGACACAAGTACAGTGTTGGACTCACAGAGTCCCAGTTGGAGTGGGTGTGCATCAGGGTTCATCTCTGAGCCCACTGCAATTCATACTGGTGATGGACTACATTACAAACAGGTCAGATGGTATAGTATGTGGAAGCTGGATTTAAAAAAGGATAGGGGAGAGAGACAGAAATTTGGCATAGTATGACTGTAGAAAGGTTTTCATGGAAATAGGCATGCAGGCATGGATTAAATTAAAAGGGAAGGAATTAAAAAAAGAAGTGAATTGTTTAAGGATGTTTACGAGTGGTCAGATTTTTTATGAAGGATTTCTTTGAATAAATTAGCAGTGAAGAGCAACATGAAAGATAAAGGTTTCGAGAAAAGGAAACGTATAGTGATGGAATGCAAGGTAAGATGACGATGACCTGCATGAATTTCTTGGGTCTAGTAGATTTAGGGTTTATTTTGGGGGAAAAGTACATAATGTGTAAGGAGGAAATTAGACAACTAAATATTGAAATGATTATATATGGAGCAAATGGTAAAATGGGATAAGAATATAAAGAAGTATCTGAACCAGTTCATATAGACCCATTTTATTTTAAATCATGATCATAAGGTATTTCTGTCTATAATAGCTAAAAGAATGGCAAAGGTGCTGCCAAAATTGCTAGAGATGGATAAATTTGGTTTTGCCAACTGTAACGAACAATAATGATCCAGACGGAAGCAGAATGTAAGAACATTTCACAATTGCTGTATATATGTGCAAAGAAAGCATTCGACAGAGTAAGATGGAATTTCATGAGTAGGCCAGTGGAGGGATTTGTATTCCCTGATACAATAATACAATAATAAGGTTAATTAGGAGGCTATATGAAAAATTAGAGACACAAAAGTGGGAGGATCCCTCTCCAATAAGTTGCATTTGAACAGAGGAACCAGGTAAGGGTGTCCTCTTTTCCGTTTGGTATTTGCTTTAGATTTATAGTCACTGACATAGAAAATAAGGGACTCAGGAAATTCAACAACATAAACTGGTATGGTAATTAGTATTATTAATGCAGAGACACCAGGGATTTATTTGCAAATTATACTGTATTATTTTGTACTTGATAAATTCAAGAAAGGACATCTCAGTATGTGGAACGTCTTAAGACAGTTTAAGCCTTTTTGGTATATAAAGTTAACGAAGATAAAACAAAAGCTATAGCTGTAAATTATGTATCTACATACAAACTGGTTCAGCAAAACCCAAATTTATAGGGACACATCAAGATGAAGCATTTAGGAGTCTGGATTAAAAATGGCTCTGTTATGGCACCTAAGGGTATGTGGGAAGAGACTAAACAAAAGAAAACATACAAACTGAGAAACTGAAAGCTTTTATGGATCTGGACAGTAAGATACAAGCAGTGAGAATGTTTTAATCCCTTTAACTTTATATATAGGCTAGGCATATTTTTATTAACCAGAAGAGAAGTTGTGGACAATAATTATAAAGAGTACAAGGAATTTATTTGGGCAGGAAAGAGGGCAAACGTTAAGTGGAATAAATTGATCCTCTCAACAGAACAAGGTGGTTTAGGATTACCTGATTTGAAGGGATAATTTAGAGCTACATAGTTAAAGTTCACACACACACACACACACACACACACACACACACACACACACACGTGTGTAGATATATATATATATATATATATATATATATATATATATAAAACACTAGCAGTAAAAATTTAGAGTGAAAAGGGATAATGAAGAAGAGAGGGGTTTTTCAAGAAACAAGGAGAGGCTGGGATTTGGGATGCAGGCCTTTAAGGAGAATAACAATAATCATTCAGACTATTATATCTATAAAGCAGCAGAAAGTATTCTAAGAACCAAGCCAACACGGGAGTGGAGAAAGGAGAGTCTGCTGACAGGGGTGACTGCAAGTAAAGCTACAGAAAATAGGCAAGAGGGGGCTGGAATTTAATGGAGAAAACTGGCAAAACAACAAAGGTACTGAGAGCAAATAACAAGACAGGGAAAGGTAATAAAATGGGATGAGGCCAAGAAGAAGTTTGGACTGCAGGTTAGAGACTTCCCTCCCTACCAGGAATTGATATCAGAGTAGGGGCAAAGAGAAAAGGATAGGGGAAATCTTAAGTGGAAGACCTGCTCTAGTGGAGTTTTTAGTAGAATCTAGAACAGAAGCTGCTGCTAAAAAATGATAATTAATAGAGCATATAAAATATTACATGATAATTAAAAGAATGCATCAGAGGAGGTTAAAAAGGACTGGGAAGAGATATTGGAAAAGCAAATGAAATGAGAACAATGGGAGGACATCTGTATGGCTGCCAAGTACGCAACCAAGTCCAGAAGGTTTAGGAATTTTGCTTAGAAGTGTTTGCACAGGTACTTTTATACCCCAAACAGACTTCAGAAAAAATTTCCTCAGCTAGATTGCAAATGCTGGAGGTGTGATGGGGAATAAAGAGGTAAGTGTCACATTTTAATAATACCCTATCCAGTGCTCTCTCTGTCAGTAATATTAAGAAAGCAAATGGCTGTAACTAAGGAAATGTTTTTTTTTAGATGAAACATAGGATCTAAATTGTCTAGACATAGTTAGGCCTTATTAAGTTTAATTCTGTTGGCTGTCAAAAAGCAATCACTAGAAATTCAAAATCAAAATCTAAACCAGCTGTATTTGAAGTATTGAATATTGTAAAAGAAATAAAAGAACTGGACCTTTAGAAAAGGTAAGGAGCAAATTATATAAAGTAAATGGAAATTGTGTAAACAATACATGCAGAATAATTTCCAGGAGTAGTGAGTTTAAGGCAAGGCAGGAATTGAGCAATTCATGTAATGTTCAAATGAACGACAGCTGTTACAAAGAAGGAAAACATTTAATGTAGAATATGTTTCTGTGGTTGGTTTTCTTTCCCATTAATGTATACGCACCCATACCTTAACTGGTAATTTAATGAAGATATTTAAAAAGAATATAAAGTTAGAGGTAGTTATTTTTGTCAGCTGTGTGGTTTATTTGGTTGGGGCAGTGCCAAAGAGTATTATATAGAAAAGAATGTAATTTAGGTGAGATTATGAAAAAAAGAAACTTTTGGTTATGCCAAAAAGAGGATGTATGTGTGTGGGGTGTGAGGGGGTTAAATGAAAAGAAGATTTCTTTATTGTATTGTTTTTGTTTTGAAATGTATGATAATATGCTAATTATTTTGATTTTAGGTAATATATTTAAATTAAAGAACCCCTACTGTTTTCATTAAGTGCCATAGTATTTTCTATATCCACTCGAGGTACCACTGACTAAAAAAGATGGGATTTCAAAATAATGTGTCAGCCAAAGGATGACATTGTCAGGAATGTGCCCCCCCCCCCTCCATGTTGCACAACAATTTCAGTATTGAAAATGAATATAGCTTCTAGTATGGGGATAGAACCCACAATATTTTGATCTGCCAGTATCAAACGTGAGTGTTCTACTTGTTCAGCCACTGGCACCAGCATTCCATTCCATTAAAGAAAACTGTCAATAAAGGAGGTGCACAAAAGGTCCTATTAAAAAAGAGCCATCAGGGAGGTCCCTGCAAAGCACCAGGGACTTGGGTGTTACTCCAGATTGGTTTCAATACTAAGTAAGACCAGGGGCCTCAGGCTCATTCACAACCTGACAAACTGAAACCAACACATATGCACAGAGTCCTTTTCCATGATTACCTTTCAGTCACTCCTCACATATTCATCAGTAGGAATCTGGATATACTGGTTGGATTTCAAGGATACAGGAGAATGAGTGACCACACATAAATAACCACCAGTAACCAAGTAAATGCATGTGGTGTGGTCAAAGCAAGTGGAGTCAAACCAATAAGGATTTTGTATAAAACAGAAACTTTAATAAAACAAAAATGAGAATATATTAAATTATGATTTGATATATTCTAGTTTTTATTTTATTGGTTATCTGTGGATTTAAAGGATACTTACCACCACATCAGTATAACCAGCCAGTCCAAAACCTTTCTTCACTTCTGGATTGGAAAAAGGCATTACCAATCTCAAAACATCCCACTGGAGAGCACCACAGCCCCCAGCATGTTCATTAAGTGCATGTCATCTATGGCAGCATATTCAAAGGTGTGAGGATCCATAGTATTACCATATTTGGAGTATTGGCTTTTGGTGATCCAATAAAAAACACCAACAAAAATGTGAGCCCTCTTGTTACAGTAATTGAACTCATTAGGGGTTACTATAAATGCTAAGAAATCATAGTTTACACCCAGGGACTACCTAAGGTGCACAAATCCCCCCACAATCCCCCTATGAGACCAATTGTATCTGGGAGGGGTGGATCACTTAGCCCTTATTTATATATATATAGAACACTTTCTAAGACCTCTAGTTGAGGCTAATGTCCACATTTTGAAAGATAGTAAGCAATTTCTACTTGAACTGTATGAATATATGAGAAATGTAATGGCAGATTCACATTATATATTGGTTACTCTAAATGTAACCAGTTTATTTACAGTCATACCCAATGAACAAGGCATAGAGAAGGCACATGGTTACATGTTGGCACACTCTACATATGATGTCAAGTTCGTAGATTTAATAGCTTTCTTCTTGGAGACGATTTTGCACAACAACATTTTCTTTTTGAAGATGCCATGCACATTCAAAATGATGGCGTAGCAATGGGCACTCCGTGTGCCAACAGCTACGCCAATATAGTTATGGCCTCTTGGGAAGAAGAGAAATTGTATACCCTTGAGAGTTATAAAGTAAATGTAGGTTTTTACAGACACTTTGCGGATGATTTGTTCTTGATTTGGAAAGATGATGAAACATCTCTATTGGATTTTGCATCGCAAATAAATGGTTTGACTGAGTATTTAAGTTTTACGATGAATTATTCTAAAAAGAGTATATCATTTCTAGATGTATTTATTGAGAGACTGGAAAATGGCCTTTTAAATACAGGCATTCACAAGAAAACATTTCATAGAAACACATTGTTACACAGAAAGAGTATGCATCCTCAGTATGTTTTTAAAAATGTTGCCAATGGTGAAGCTATGAGGGCCTCCAGATTAAACCCAACACAAAAGGGTTATGATCAGGAATGTCTTGATTTGAAATCAAGACATTTGGTTAGACAATACAATTCCCAAGAGGTGGACAAAGTTATTGAAGAGACTAATCAGGCAAGAATCTCCAAAGCCTGTCCGTACTTTTCTGACATGAATACCCAAATGAATGAGGAGGTGGTGACGAGGGATAGTCAAATCATAAAAATTCCTATATTTTATACCACAGATACTTTCGATCTAAAAAATATAGTACAGAAACATTGGGATATCTTGTTATTGGATGACAGTATTAGAGAAATAGTAGGTGATGAACCAAAATTTCTCTTTAAGAATAGGAGGAACCTCAAACAGATTTTATGCTATCCTAAGGCCCTAGGGAGAGGAGTAAGTGATTATAATGTACATGGAACGAGACCATGTCAAAAATGTAACTAGTGTGAATTCATTGATACTAGAAATACTTTTGTTCATCCAGTATGCAATTATACATACACCCTTCATGTGTCAGCTGACTGCCAAACAGAACATGTGATCTATCTTGCCAGATGTGTGTCATGCAGTGCATTTTATATAGGAAAAACCAACAGGAAGCTTAGGGAAAGAATCAGGGAGCATATTTATCATACACGTATTGGATCTGAACATAATGCACTAGCAAGACACACATCAACAACAGGACCCATGCATACATTTAAGTTCTCGGTATTACAAGTCATCCTCCCCAGTATATGGGGTGGAGATATCAAGAATTACACTGAAGGTTGTGAAGCAAGATGGATTATCAGGTGTAGAGCAAATAAAAAACCTGGCCTTAATGACAAGGTGCCTTTAAAACCTATATTACATAGTAGGAGATTAAAAGTGACGTGATGATCAATGTATTTGTTTTTATTAAATGAATTTTTTATTTTTTATTGAATGAATTGCTTGGTTATTACAATCCATTAAATGAATTGTGATTTGTTGCTTTAATCTGTAGGGTTTATAGATTCAACGTTTATGTTGTTTTTGTTATATTTGTATATATTTATATATTTTTATATTTATATATTTTTATATATTTTTACATAAAATGAATGAGTCGACTAAGACATTTTTACATATTTCAGAATTTGCATTTTAATTTTATTTTATTGCATTTCAGTCTTGCCCTAATATGCATATCTTATTTTTTATGATATGAACTTAAAGGGCGATACATGATTTTATAAGTGTTAAGGAAATGATGTCAGCTCATTAATTTAAATTTGAGCAGTAATTTGATTAGGTATTTAAGCCTCTGTATCTATTTGTAACCATACGGTCTGATGAAGCCTATATGGTGAAAGCGCTTACCGAATTGTACGATTAAAGCAAATAGAATTTATTAATTTTGTGTTCAACTGCTTTTCTTTGGGCAAACATAAGAACTTGCACCATTGGAGTATCTAAGGAGTGGCTGTGTTTGATTCCCTTGGATGTACTTTATTTCACCTTTTGTTACTTTTATTTTCCATACCACGGGAACATTTATTCTGTGGGGGTGCTTTGTCACGTTTTTATTTTTATACTATCAATATTTGGAATGGCACTTGTGCATTTACTCATACTGCCGAACTGGAATGTTGAAAATGTACTCACCATTCCTATTAAATATTGGAAATGATAACCACGATGTTTATATTCAAAGAAAGTCCGTGTTAATGTTTATGTTTTGCAGGGGGGCAAGCCCCTCTGCACCCCTCACACCCTCTGCTAATTATATATACCAACTCTGAAATTGCACTACAGTGAGGAAATTAACAAATTTCCTGATCCTCACTGTAGTGTGATTTCCATTCACAATGTCAAACTTATACTAACGAATCATGCTTTATATTCATTACCATGGATTTGTTGTATTCGGGTTCGCCATTATGCACTTTTGAAACCCTACTTTACATCAACTGATATTCGACAATGTTTATTTCAAGATTTTGATTGTAAACCAATTTAAACTGCCGGGTTAATAAATTTATGTAAATGAGCACATATTTTTTTTTTTATGTAGCTACTTGCTATATCAGCATCTTGGATGATAAATCTGTACTAAATTTAAAGACAGCATCAAAGAAATGGTGATGATATGTATGTTTGAAATCCCTAAATTCCATGCTATTGCCACCCTTAGATATCAAGATTTTAAAGGAGAAGGGACTTCCAAGATGGCTGCACACTGAGTAACATCTGAATTTCAGCTCTCCTGGTGTGAAAACATAAACTCATAAAAGAGAACTAGTGAAGTTGTCTTTTTGGGTAAATTTCAGTAATTGATTAGTAAGTGCACTGCCTTAATGCCAGCATAAAGAAAATTCAGAGAACCTAAAAGAAAATCATTCACAAAAGGCGGGGAGAAAAAACTGACTGGGAAGAACGCTGCAGATGTTCAGCTAAAAGCAGTTCAAGTTTCAAGTTTGGTAAAGACAAGATTTCCATTAATCTGGAGGAAAAAATAAGCCAAATGTACTCGGAGCTGATTAAAACTTAAACAGAACACTGGTATATTAGCTCAAATAACAAACAGGATCATTGGATCATAGAAAATTACTAGGCTATTGGCCTTGAGGCCCTTATAAGCCTAACCAAAAATTTAGCCCATGTTCTGACAAGTCAGCACCTGATGCCCCTGTCCAGCAGGGACACGGGTGGAATGCCAGGGGTGTATTTTCTGTTCCCCATCCAGTTATCCAGGTTTTGCTTTAAAAGGGCTAATGAGGGACTCTGCTTCATGTGGACAGGGAGTCTATTCCACAGAAGGGTGTCTCTGGGACACAAATCTGTCCCACCAACAAGTCGTAATGATATCACAGACCAGGCTGAGGTCGCATGTGCAGGTTACTCGAGTGGAACTTGACTTTCAGATATCCAGCAGTCCCATCAAGGCAGGGTTTGAGATTGCTTTGTATGCCAGACAGAGGTCACCTCTGAGGAGTCTGTATGAGACTTAGAAGAGGGACAGGGCTTTTAGCTTATCTGTGTAGGGTCGATGTTTGAGGCTTTGGATTCTCATGGTGAGGAACCTCTGTGGTGTCACCAGTTGCTGCATGTGCTTTGTGAGGTACATGCCGAAAGGGGCATTGTACTCAATAATGGGTCTTATAAGTGAAGAAAATGGGGATGCTATGACCTCCTTGTCCCTGGATGAGATACCCTTACTTATGAGGTGGGCCATGTAGAAAGCTTTCTGTACAACAGAGGCAATATGGTAGTCAAAAGTCAGTTTGCTATCAACCTGGGTGCCCGAGTCCCTCATGACTGATTGCATGCTTAGGATCTTGTTATTAATGTGATAATTTGTGGGGACATCACTCTCTCCAAAGGGGATGATGATCCATTTTTTTGCATTCAGTTTGGGCCCATGTTTCTGGCACTAGTCATAGGTTTGGGTGAGACCCTCTTGGAGGATGTCCACATCACTAGGGGAATTGATGACAGCTCCCAGCTTGCAGCCATTTGCAAACTTGGTCACCCATAGCCCACTGGATTTGGCCTGCATCTCAGAAAAGTATAACCCAAACAACAATGGCCCCAAGACTGATCCCTAAGTACACCACTTGTTACAGGTCTACTGCTTGAGGTGGCTTCCCCTATTTTAACTAAGTGGGTTCTATCAATGAGCCAGTTTGCTACTCATCTGGTAACATATGGATTGATGCCTAGTTGAGAGAGTTTATCTATTATACCTGAGTGGGGAATAGTATTGAAGTCTTTGGCCAGTTCCAGGTAGGCGGTGTGCACAGTCTTCTCCTCATCCATGGCTTTGGTGACTGTCTCAAAGAAGTCAACCAAATTTAACAGGCATGACCTCCCCTTGGAGGTTGCCATTGTCTTTTAATGAGGTCCATGATAATCCGTTCCATGGCCTTGCAGATCAGACTAGTTAGGCTGATGGGTCTATAATTTCCTGGATCGGTGGATGCTCTACCTCTGTGAAAATGGATGACAGTAGCTGTCCTCCACTTGGCTGGGATGAAGCTGGTACATAGGCTTTAATTGAATAGGGTGCCTAATGGTGCTGCAAGTTCCTGTCTCCACTAAACTTCAAGGAATGTATTAAGCTCACCAATGGTTTGTGTGTCAGAAAGAAATTTCAATTGCATCCATGAGATCTAAGAAGAATAAGGATGACTTTAATATAAGGTTAAATTTGGATCAATTATTCAAAAGCCAATTTTTGTTTTTGACAAGAATAATCTTTATGGCTCATTACACTTAACATTAGTTATTATTAGCTGAATCATTGCAAATATGTTTATATGTTGTTTTTTGTGTTTCTTATTGTGGTTGAATGTACTCTTGTTTTAGTTCATAGGTTCATAGGCGTGTACTAGGCTAATGGCCTTGGAGCCTTTACAAGCCTAGCCCATAGGATTACCCTGGCATCGTGCCACCCAACCTTAATTCCTAGTGCCTCTGTTGAGTAGAGCCACTGGAGTGATCCCCGGGGTGAATTTTCTATTTCCCATCCACTCATCAAGATTTCTCTTGAAGAGAGCCAGTGAGGTGCACTGCTTGACATGTATGGGAAGTCTATTCCATAGCATGGGCAGTCTCTGGGGTATGAATCTGTCCCTCCAGCATGTTCTGTTGATTATGGTAATGAGGTTGAGGTCTCTGGAGTGTGTGGTGTGGATGGATTGGGATTTCTTTAGATGTAGCATTTCTAACAGAGCTGGGTCAGACATGGCTTTGTAAGTCAAGCAGAGATCACCTCTAAGTAGGTGATATGAGACAGAGAATAGTTGGCGTTTTTTGAGTCTATCCATATAGGACAAATGTTTAAGGCCTAGGACCCTCTTTATGAGATACACTTTTGCGGCCTCTCCAGTTGTTGCAGGTGTCTAGTGAGGTATATGCCAAATGGGACATTGTACTCGATGATTGGCCTAATGAGGGAAGAGTAGAGGGAGACAATGACCTCTTTCTTCCTGGATGCAAAACCCTTAGTAATGAGATGTGCCACATAGAAGGGCTTTCTGACCACAGTGGCAATGTGGTGGTCAAAAGAGAGGTTGCTGTCAACCTGTGTTCCCAGATCTCTTATAATGATTTCTGTGTTCAGTGGACTACCATCAATGTGGTAATTCAAGAGAACCAGGTTTTTCCCAAAGGGGATGAAGACACATTTTTTGGCACTGAACTTAAGGCCATGGTTCTGGCGCCAGTCATTGGTCTCATTGAGGCCTTTCTGTAGGATGTCAACATAACTTGAAGAGTTACTAATAGCTCCCAACTTGCAATCATCTGTGAACTTTATCAGCCAGAGTCCCTTCATGTTGGCCTGGACTTCAGAGAAGTAGATACCAAACAGGAGAGGATCCAGGACTGAACCCTGTGGGACTCCACTCATGACTGGTCAGCAGTCTGACTTGGAGTCAGCTACCTTCACACTGTGGGTTCTATCTGTGAGCCAGTTTGCAGTCCACCTAGTGATATAGGGGTTGATACCTAGCCTAGTAAGTTTTTTTTATGATTCCTGAGTGGGGAATGGTATCAAAGGCCTTGGCCAGATCAAGGTAGGCTGTATGAACCACCTTACCTTCACCCACAGCTCTGGTGACTGACCCAAAGAAGTCGACGATCTTGAGCAGGCATGATCTACCCTTCACAAAACCAAACTGTGTAGGATCCAGAGTTTGGAGATTCCCTGTATCCTTGTTTATTAGGTCCATGATGATGCGTTCCATAGCTTTGCATATCAGACTCATCAGGCTAATGGGGTGATAGTTTCCGGGGTCTGTAGTCACTCCTCCTTTGCGGAGAGGGATGACTGTAGCAGTGTGCCATTCGGTAGGGACAAAGCCTGAGGTGAGGTTGTGATTGAACAGGGCACACAGGTGAGGTGCCAGTTCTCTCTGTAGTTCATGTAAAACACAGCCAGGGATATTGTCAGGTCCCATAGAAGCTGTATTCCTGGCCTTGGACAGTGCTGTTTTAACCTGTGCAGCAGTAATACTGGGTGCCTGGCAATCTAATGATATTGTGATTGGTCCTTTGGGGGGAGGTGTAAAGTTAGCACTGAATCTGTCCACCAGTATATTTGCAGTATCTGTTGGCTCAGTATAGGAGGTACCATTGTGCAGCAGCTCAGAGCAAATCTGGGTATTGCCATGGAGATTCTTTACATAACTGTAGAAGGCCTTGTGGTTGTCTTTACTATCTGCTGCAATTCTGTTTTCATAGCTAGCTTTAGAGGATTTGATGAGGGATCTCAACCTTTTGTTGAGGCTGATAAGGGAGTTTTTCCAATCTTGGGACTTCACCTTACTCCACATCAGTTTCCTCCTTCTGTTGTAGAGTTTGTTTATGGCAGGGGACCATCAGATTGGCTTCCTTTTTTTTTTTGAGGAGAGCATCTTAGTTTTATTGGGTATGGCAAGATCCATGCATTTGTGTATGTATTTGTACAGTGCATTGGTGTATGATTTGGCTGTCATGCAACTATTCTCCATTTGCATGGGTGCCATGAAGTTAGCCACCTCTGGTTTTAGAAGCCCAAAGTTAGCTTTGGAGAAGTTTTTCATGGTGGTTACCTTTGTTGGGGGGTGGGAGGGTTGTGAATTTCCAAGCTGATTAGCTTGTGATCGGATATAACCAGGGAGGAGTTAGCTATTGATGTAGAGCAATGGTCACCTATGTTAGTAATGACCAGGTCAAGGATGTTGCTACATCTAGTGGGGGTAAGAACAAGCTGGTCCAGGGCACTGGAATTAATAAATTCCAGAAAGTGTTGGGCAAGTGTATTAGTACATGAGTAGTTTTCCCAGTTAATGGAGGGGTAGTTGAAGTCACCCAGTATGAGAGTGTTAGGTTGGACCCTAATATTCTCCAGGGTGCTTAGGAATGTGGAGTGTGAATCTTGAGACATGGTTGGGGACCTATAGCAGGCTATGACCTGAATCGCTGTCTTACCCAATGTTAGCTGCACCTGAAGTATCTCAGATGCGTTATGTTGGGATACCAGTCTGGAGGTGTGCGCATCCTTTATGAATATGGAAACACCACATCTTCGGTCCAAGTTCTGGGGCTGAAAGGTATGGAATGAGTTGTAGCCTGGTAGTGCAGGAGTGCTTTCTGCTGCCTAGAACCAGGTCTCTGTTACAGCACAAATGTTGATGTTCTCTATTTTAAGGAGTACTTCGAGTGTGTGCATTTTGAGATTTAGACTTCTAGCGTTGAGCAGCATGACCCTCAAATTGCATTTGTTTGTAGCTGTTACAGTAGTAATTTAAATAAAAATGTTTTTCAATTTTACACCATCAGACAGCTAGCATCTCTCTGAGTTGCTGCATGAAGCAGCATATGCCCTTGGTTTTGTCTCATGTTTTGGACTGTTTTCTGTTGTGTAAAATTTGGACTGCTCAGAAAATTGAGTGAGGATTGCAGTCACAAAATAATGACAGATATGTGAGTTTCAGACTAAGACACTGGGCAGAAGCATGCTAATGCAATGACTGCTACTCATGCAAATTTTTAAACTATAATAAT
Source organism: Protopterus annectens (assembly GCF_019279795.1). NCBI lineage: Eukaryota > Metazoa > Chordata > Ceratodontiformes > Protopteridae > Protopterus > Protopterus annectens. Next base: position 1,938,213,504 of record NC_056743.1, on the reverse strand, counting down.
GGCAATATATGTTCCTGATTTTGGTTGTGTTCTCCTATTATTTTAGTTTTTTTCTTAATTCTTGAGTTAATATGATGAAAGGTATTTGGGAGGGGGAGATTTAAAATGGGTTGCATGCTGTATTCTGACAGCAGTGAGCCGATAATATAAATTCCTGCATGGCATATACAGCCACAGTCATACAAGTATACAGTGGTTATAATTGATGGTTGCGTGTATATATGTAGGGGGTATAGAAGCTCTCAACTGTCTCTGATTTTTTTGCATCATATTTTGATCTGTTCCTTGTAAAGTCTGTGTTATTTACGTGTAAATCAATGAAAATTACAGTCAGTAAGTAATGATGACAGAAATTTAAAAGTCAAACATAATAGTCTTCAAAAAAGCATGCTAATGTAAAGTATGCTGTCTAGCAACTTTCTACATGTATAAAGGCAGTCGGTGTCTCTGATTTTGGTCCTTTGTCCACCATTGTTTTGCTTTCTCCTTGATTCTTGAGATAAGATGCATGTGGGGGAGCACGCTGTATTTTAACAGTAGTGAGCTAAGAAAATAAATTCCTGTCTGGCAGTTATTTATTCATTCATTTGATGCAACTGAACAATTCAGGCATACAGTCACAGTCATATAAGGGGCTGTAATTGATGGTCACGTGTATGGAGGGGCTTAGATTTCAACTGTACCTGATTTTACAGAATGTCTTTGATTTTTTTTTCTGTCATGTTTTGGTCAGTTCCTCATAACATTTTTGTTTTTTTCTGGAAAATCAAATGTATGTTCCTCACTGAATTTCACTTTAATAGCCTTCAAAAAATGATTGTAAAGCTTGTTGTTCTAGCAAGTTTCTAAATATATAAAGGCGTTAGTTGTTCCTGGTTTTGGCACTTTGCCCACCATTATTTATCTTTCTTTTTGATTCTTGAGATAACAGGTTTAGACATATATGGATTGGATGTTGCACACTGTATTCTGACAGCAGTGTGCTGAGAAGATACATTTCCATGTATCTTAAAGTATCAAGTTGGTTATATATATTTTTTTCATTTTTCCATCACAATTGTAGATCAGTATGTATGTATGTATGCTTTTAAGAAGCTTTTCATGGGCTTGCACGAGTGTATAAATACTGAGCACGTGCAAGCCTGACTGCCATTTTGTAGTAAGTTGTTGAGATGTAAGCATGCATGTCTGTGTAGTCTATTTAATCAGTTTGTTTACATTTTGTACTGCTGATATCCATCCTGCGTTTCTATGTAATAAAGCATATAAATGAACTACCCCACCTGATCGTCTTCATTGTAAACCAAGATGAGCAACGTGGTGTCAGAAAAGGATCCAGATTTAGGACCAAGAGGCACTCAGTTAATGTTGGAGGAATATAGAGGAATGGAATGGATCATTCCTACTGCACGTATAACTCACAAAACAGGGCAGAAATGAATTTCAGGTACCAAAACTTGCTTAAATGATTTCTTACTCAAAGAATATAAGATGAAACACTCAGAATGCTAAAAATTAATTTATAATTAAACGAAATTCCGAAACTGCGACATATTGATAAAAATATTAGAAATAGTTACAAAAATGTTTGGAATAAAGTCCTTATGACATAAAAATGTATAAAATAAGGGCGACTGCATTTTTTCTTTATGTGCTACTTTTTTACATTAATTAAAGCTATTCAAAATATCCAAAGTATACAAAGTGTTTGCAAGTTTGTGCAGTATTACAGTACAGTTATTTTGCAAAGTATAGCTATTTCAAAGCATATTTCACAAAGTACAGTATTTCGAAGAGTTTCTTGTGCATTTGAATGTTATTACAAGTACTGGCTGTGTGTGCATATTCGTATATAATTACAAGGGCCATTTTCAATGTGTTTCGGGATAATGTTTTGGCATGGCTAACAGATTTTGAAAACCAGATCCCCTTGTCTTTGATAATAATATTGCTGAGAACTGGAGAGTGTTTAAGCAAAAATACAATATTTATATACAAGCAGCATTTTCTGATAAACATGACCATACAAAGGCATTTATTCTGCTCAATTTAGCTGGTTCAGAAGCCATAAAAAAGAGCATTCATTTGTGTATGCACCTGCTGTGTTTGCAGGAGAGGGGAAAAACCACCATATAGTGGTACCGGCTGAATCAAGGGAAGGCCCTGAGTGCTTAAAATGTAAATTTGGAGAAATGTGTAACCCCCAAATGAATATTACAATGGAGAAGTGCTTATTTTACACAAGGGATTAAAAGCCTGTTGAAACTTTTGCAGTATATATATCTGACTTGAGAAACAAGACTAAAATGTGCAGATCTGGTGATTTAAGGGATTAGTTGATGAAAGACAGACTTGTGTGTGGTATGAAAGATGATTCTGTAAGAAAGATTTTGCTTCGTGACAGTGATTTAACTTTGTATAAGGCCACTGAGATTTGTCAGATATATGAGCTCACAGAAAAGCACACAAATATGCTTACAAATGAGAAATGCATGCTTCCGGTATCTTCTAGTGCTCATGTTGATAGTATGCAGCATGTGGTTAAAAGAAACAGGCCCAAGCACATGGCAGCAACTGTGAATCCTATAACAGTCCCTGGTAAACCCTGTAGCTTTCTAGCAAATCCCAGAGTGCACACAGTCTCAGTGAAGCACAAGGGTGAGTCAGCAAACTCAAATCATGTGCCCTCACCTAACCTCATAGTCAACTGTCATAACTGTGCTGCCAATCATGTGTCAAAAAGAGAAAAGTGCTTAGCTTTTGGTCAGCAATGCCACAGATGTAAAAGGTGGAATCTTTTCCAAAGATTTTGTAAATCAAAAGAGGCACATTCTTTTAGTAAAAGAGAACATTCAAAGAGACACATTGATCAATTAGAAAGCTGCGACCCTCCTTTTTATGTTGATGGTGTGTCTGTACTTAATGAAACAGTCAATGCAGTAGATTTATGGGCAAAGAATGAAGTATTTTGTACTGTTCAGATAAATGGGAGACCCATAGAGGTCAAAGTTGACAAAGGTTCAAAGTACAATATTATGTCAGCAGAAACATTTGCTAGAGTATGCGCTGGTGAGAAGCTTGATTTGGCAAAGTGTGTGAAGCTTGTTGTTTATGGTGATGAAGAAATTCAAACCAAAGGTTCTGTAGTGCTTTCATGTTACTCTGCTGGGAACAGCTATGACTTGCAGTTTATATGGTCAAAAGGCATTTACAGTCATTACTAGGCCTCAGAGACAGTCTGAAAATTGAACTGCTTTCATTTAATAAGGAAGTGCACCATGTAAGCTTGAAAGACCACTGTTCTAATTTTGCCCAGACTATTTTCTCTACCTATGCTGATCTTCTTGAAGACAAACTAGGCAAATTCCCAGTTGTGTACTCCATGAAGGTAGACCCTGAAGTTATCCCAATTGTCAGACCAGCCCGGAAAGTTCCAGTTGCTATGCAGAACTAAGTCAAGGCCAAGCAAGATAAAATGGTGCAGCAAGGTGTGATTTGTCCAGTTAACAAACCAACTGAATGGGTATCTTCCATGGTGGTAGCTCATAAGAAAAGCGCAGATATCATCAGAATATGTATTGATCCATGAGATTTAAATAAAGCGCTGAAAAGACCTCATCATCCAATACATGCAGTCAAAGAAGTCACTGCTCTTATACCAAATGCTACTGTTTTTTCTGTCTTAGATGCAAAGAGTTCATTTTAGCAAATTTTGCTTGACAGACAATCGTTGTTGCTAACCATTTGCAGTCCTTTTGGCAGATACAGATTTTTGAGAATGCCATTTGGAATAAATTTTGTCAGTGAAGTCTTCCAGCATGCAATGGAGCAATTTCTTTCTGGTTATCTGTGTGCTATTATAGTAGATGATATTCTAGTAGGAGGTAATGGTGATGCTGAGCATGACAGAAACCTCAGGAAAGTTCTAGAAAGAGCATGTAAAGTGAATCTTAAGCTGAATCCTCAGAAGTGCACATTTAGGCTACAAGAAGTTATTTAAGTTGGTCATTTACTTACCAGTTCAGGCTTACGACCAGATCCTACCAAGTAAACTACCATTCTTGAGATGCCAGCTCCAGACAATGTTCAAACCTTACAACGTTTTCTTGGCATGATTAACTATCTAGACAAGTTCATTCCAGACTTGAGCCAAATTTCAGCACTGCTTAGAGAGCTGACATGCAAAGATGTATCTTGGACATGATCAGAGCAACACCAGAGAGCATTTGATGTCCTGAAACAGAAAATTCCTAGTCCACCAACTCTCAGCTACTATGATATTCACAAACCAGTTACTCTTTCTTGTGATGCTTCAAAATTTGGTCTTGGTGCAGTCATTTTTCAAGAGGGTTGACCAGTAGCCTATGCATCCAGAACTCTAACCCAAACTAAGATGCAGTGTGTACAGATTGAGGAAGAGCTCTTGGCAATTGTGTTTGCATGTTCAAAGTTCCATGATTATATTTATGGTAGACCTATCCAGATTGAAACAGGTCACCAACCTCTAGTCACTATTTTGAGAAAGCCTATGCATACCGCTCCTGCCAGATTGCAATGCATGATGTTTAAATTGCAAAAGTATAATTTCAGTCCTGTCTACACAAGAGACAAACTTCTTTATCTTGCTGATACTGTATCCAGATCACCCAGAAATACCACTGAACAGCATGAAAATGAGCAACTTGATTCTGAAGTTATGGAAGTGAGAAATTTTTCTTCCACACGTCTTGATGAGCTTGGAAGTCATACAGCCTCAGATCCAGTTCTTCAGTCGGGGATGGACATCAAAGCAATCTTGTTTATCTCATGACCTGCAACCATATTTTCCTTACAGAGATGAGATCGTGTTTGACAATGGTATCATCATGAAAGGTCCAAAAGGGATTTTTTTCCAAAATCCTTGCAACAAGAGTATATTACTATTTTGCATCATGGCCACCCAGGAACTGATTCTACCAAAAGAAGGGTGAGAGAACTAGTATTTTGTCCTTCTGTCACAGGATATTGAGACAGTACTTTCATCTTGTTCTGTATGTAATAGTACTAAGCCACATCAACAGAAAGAACCACTTGAGCTAAACCAGAGTCCTGAAGTACCTTGGTCGACAGTAGCTGCAGACATTTTCGAATGGAATGGTCAGCATTACTTGGTGTTAGTAGACTTATTTCAATTGGCATGAGACTGACCTACTTCCTAGTCTAGTGTCCAGTACTGTCATTACTAAGATGAAGCATCATTTTGTAGTCCATGGTAGTCCAAAGTTATTCCTGACAATCGTACACAGTTTACAAGCCAGCAATTCAAACGATTTGCTGAAGAGTGGGACTTTACTCATGTTATGAGTAGCCCTGAGTATTCACAGTCAAATGGTTTGGCAGAATGTGCAGTTCAAAGTATGAAACAATTACTAGAGAAGTTGAAACGAGACAATAGTGATGTTTTACTGAATCTCTTGAATCTCAGAAGTATTCCTCGTGATAAACATCTTGGTTCACCTGCACAGAGCCTTCTGCTGAGACAAACCAGAACCACACTACCAATTAGCAGTAATCTATTGGTTCCATGCATCAAGAACAACAGATCAGTGAAAGCCCATCTGTTGAAGAAGCAATAAGGCCAGCAAACTGCTCAATCCATTACGAGAAGGGAAGATAGTGAGGATGCAGACATCCAAAGCTTTTGATTGGACTGGTGTTGTGAAAAGTGTATGTCCAGAGTTAAGATCGTACATTGTGGAATCACAAGGAGTAGAATTTAGGAGGTATCAGAAAAATTTGGTCCTGGTGTCCAAGCCTGTATTGCAGTATCATAGCTGCGAGACAGACTCTAAATCTCAGAGTGAGTTATCCAGCGTTCCTGTTCCAGAGGACGTTCCATTAAATATCCCTGTCCCGGAGAAGAATCCCAAAACTCCAGAATCTGTTTGTTCACCAATGACTGTCCCTGTTGCTAAGCCTAGTTTTGATTGCTATATTACTAGATCAGGTTACATTTCCAGATCCTGTTCCACATACACGGCAACTTGGACATAAGGACATAAGTCTTGTGTTTATTTCTTAGTGTCTAAACAATTGCATATCTTTTCAAATGTCATTTTATTGTGGGCAATTCATTAAAGAGGGAGGATGTAGATCAATATGTATGTGTACCTTTAAGAAGCTTTCCATGGGCTTGCACAAGTGTATAAATACTGAGCACGTGCAAGCCTGACTGCCATTTTGTAGTAAGTTGTTGAGATGTAAGCACGCATGTCTGTGTAGTCTATTTAATCAGTTTGTTTACATTTTGTACTGCTGATATCCATCCTGCGTTTCTATGTAATAAAGTATATAAACAAACTACCCCATTTGTCTTCAATTGTAAATTAAGATGAGCGACAATAGTCAACCATCAACACTGTATTAATAAACGGCTGCCAGTGGTGGTTGAGCAAAATGTGTGACAGTAGCTGATCACTGGCAGTGTCTCCATCCAACAACACCTAACTCTCTAGTTACGTTTTTGGCTGTGATTCCTTCTTTGTGGTGTCTGTAAGCCCTCCGTGTGTGTGTGTGTGTGTGTGTGTGTGTGTGTGTGTGTGTGTGTGTGTGTGTGTGTGTGTGTGTGTGTGTCTGTCTGTCTGTCTGTGTGTGTGCGTATGTGTGTGTGCGCGCATGCGTGCGTGTGTGTGTGTGTGTGTGTGTGTGTGTGTGTGTGTGTGTACATGCGTGCGTGCGTGCCTGTGTGTGCGCATGTCTGTGTGTGCATGCATGCATGCTTGCGTGCGTGCGTGTGTGTGTGTGTGTGTGTGTGTGTGTGTGTGTGTGTGTGTTGATTTTATCCATCTGTTCTGGTTTCATCTTCTAGACCTTCAGATGTATAATATACATCTCTGCTCATCTGCATTTTTACTTTTGTCCCAATCTAATACCAGAGGGCTACTTAGAAAGTAACACTCTCTCTTTGGATGGACATGAAATTAGGCATGCTATT